>NC_045430.1:15389563-15689563 GCF_902635505.1 Sarcophilus harrisii
TAGGAAACAGATGGGAGCTGTCACTTTGGCTCAGAGTGTGGAGAAGGGTGGAGGGAGTATTGGAGATAGGAAATGGAGCGGTATTTATAGCAAGCTATGGAAAAATGAGCTGGGGTTTGGTGGGTTGGGAGGCACTTTCTGGAATGATTTAGGGTTTCAGCTTGAGATCTCCAAGAAAGCAGAGGGGGTAGGGAAGGGGTGGGAAATGAAGGCAAGAACATCATTGTTCCCTCCACCCTCCCCCAACCCCACCTCCTCTATAAGCTTACTATCTTAACCCCAATCAATGCAGATTTCTTTTTCTTAACATTCATTTTTGTGAGATTGGGAATTCCAATTTTTCTCCCTTTCTTCCTTCCCTCGCCCATCTTTCTGAGATAGGTTATATATATATATTTAACATTATATATATGTATATATATATATATTTAACATTATATCTATAATGTTAAATGTTTATATATGCACATATATAAGGTTAACATTTTAAATATATAAATTTTTATATTTATATATAAATTTATATATTATATATGTAAATTTATTTTTATATTTCTATATAAAATATTTCTCTCTCTATATAATGTTAAATATATATATTTATATATATATATATATATATATATAAAATGTTAAACTTATTTCCATATTAGTCATGTTGTAAAAGAGAAATCCAAACAACATGGAAAAATCATAAGAAAGAAAAACAGGGGAAAAAAAGGTAAGGTCATATATTTTGATCTGCATTCAGACTCCATAGTCCTTTCTCTGGATGTGGATGGAACTTTCCATCATAAGTCTATTGGAATTGCCTTGGATCACTAGAGTGCTGAAAAGAGCTACATCTATCAAAGTTGATCACATAATCTCGCTGTTACGGTGCACAATGTTCTCATTCTGCTCACTTCACTCAGCATCAGTTCGGGTAAGTCTTTCCAAGTTTTTCTGACATCGCCATGAGTCAGATATGTAAGAAGATTGGGACCCGAGGGGATGTGACTGCTGATAGGTTGTGTCAGTAGAGGTACCCAGCCTGCTCCACCTTCACCCCCAGCAGCAGTGGCTGCAGATTCATGGATTTTTCGAATCTAATCCTGTAGATTATTCTTAGAGACCCCCTAGCCCCGTGACTTCTCTTAACAGATGAACTTCTGGGGCTCTGACTATCATGAAAAGGTAACAGGTGTAAACTAATGTAATGGCTAGCATCTAGGGGAGGTAGCAAACGGTAGCAGATTTGGGATCGGCCTTCAACAAGCCTTTCCTGATTCCTTCAACCCCATTTTTAAACTATTTTGTTTTTTAAAACTATTAGGGCATAGTGAATAGAGATCATAGGTCCAAGTTTTTACATTTGAAAATTCAGGTTAACTGAGGGACAAGATTCTGAGCACGATCAATTTATTAGAGTTATAAATATGCTACAAAGATAAAAAAAATGAAATATGGTTGTTTATTTATGGTTCTTAGAAGAAACAGACAATCTCTCTAGGGACAGTCCCTGAGGGGATCTCTGCTTATACTTGCTAGAACAGACCTTTTATTTCCTATCCTGAAGTTCAAGGTTCCAATTTGGTTGAGGATGTGAAATTAATAGATTTCTTGGTCCTCCCATTGTGTGTCCTTGATATGTTCCTCCTCCCTCTTCATATAACCCATGTTTAAAAATGGCAGAAAACTCTTCCTTGGGGTGGGGGGGAGAAATTAATATTAATTAACTCATTAAGGAAGCGCACTCAGTGCTTGTAGTTACTTTTAACCCACTTCTTTTTTGGTGATTTTTTTTTTTATCAGTTCAGTGGTTCAATATATTGTTTTGTAAAATTAACTCACTCAGCTGATGTGACCTTTCTCTAATAGAAAGGTCTCTACATAGAAATACAACTCTATAGGTTGCTCACATTAATTAGACTAGCAGTAACCGACAAATTAGGTCATTGGTTTCTCTCAGTGACCAAAGATCCCTCATTGAAGACCAACAGGGTCTTTTAAATCTAGGGGTATCTTCTTTCTGATTGGTTTAACGGTACATCATTGGCACCTTTCTTGGCAAAGGTGAGACAATCCCCATTGGCAGACATTTTAGTTAGAAATTGGATTAAGATTTACCTTATCTCCTTCTCAATTACATTACATCCTCAGGTGGTAAGATTAGTCTGCAGACATGAGTATAGTCTGGGAAAAAAACCTTTCATTTGAATCAACTTTCATTTAAATTAAATGGGTGGTAGGTGAAGTTACCAAGATGGATACCTGGATAGTTGTTTTTTAGTCACTGTCTGATGCTCTGTGATTCCATTTGGGGGTTTTCTTTTTCTTTTTCTTTTTTTTTTTTTTTTGGCATTCATATTTATACAATTATCTTGCTGCATAAGAAAAATTAGATCAAAAAGTTTAAAAAAGTGAGGAAGAAAATAAAATTCAAGAAAACCACAATAAAAAAGAGTGAAAAATACTATGTTGTAATCCACATTCAGTTCCCACAGCCCTCTCTCTGGGTGTAAATAGTTCTCTCCATCACAAGATCATTGGAACAGGCCTGGATCATCTCATTGTTGAAGAGAGCCACGAGCATCAGAATTGATCATCCTATAATCTTCTTGTTGCCATGTACATGATCTCTTGGTTCTACTCACTTCACTCAGCATCAGTTCATATAAGTCTCTCCAGGCCTTTCTGAAATTATCCTGTTGGTCATTTCTTACAGAACAATAATATTCCATAACATTCATATACCACAACTTATTCAGCCATTCCCCAACTGATGGGCATCCACTCAGTTTCCATTTCCTTGCCACTACAAAAAGGATTGCCAAAAACATTTCTGTACATATGTGTCCTTTTTCCTCTTTTATGATTTCCTTAGGACACAGACCCAGTAGTAACACTGCTGGATCAAAGGGTTTGCACAGTTTGATAACTTTTTGAGCATATTTCCAAATTGTTCTCCAGAATGGTTGAATCTATTCACAACTCCACCAACAATGTATCTATCAGTGTCCCAGTTTCCCCATATCCCCTCCAACATTCATCATTGTCTTTTCCTGTCATCTTAGCCATTCTGACAGGTGTGTAGTGGTATCTGAGTCGTCTTAATTTGAATTTCTCTGATCAATAGTGATTTGGAAGAACCTTTTCATATGCCTAGAAATGGTTTCAATTTCTTCATCTGAAAATTGTCTGTTCATATCCTTTGACCATTTATCAATTGAAGAATGATTTGAATTCTTATAAATTAGAGTCAATTCTCTATATATTTTGAAAATGAGGCCTTTATCAGAACTTGGGACAGGGAGTTTTTACTTTGTCTCCTCATTTCCACAATATTTAGGGCAGCTTGGTGGCACCATAGTGAATAAAGTACTGGACCTGAAGATGGAAGAACGCATCTTCTTGAGTTCAAATTTAGCTTCAGACACTTACTGTGTGACCCTGGGTATGTCACTTCACCTTGTTTCTCCCCATTTTCTCATCTGTTAAATGAGTTAGAGAAGGAAATGGCAAACCAGTCCAGTATCTTTGCCAAGAAAATCCTAATGGGGTCATGAGAAGTCATATAGAACTGAAATTACTGAAGAACAGCAGCAGCACAACATTTAGCATCGTCACTGCTTAACAAGTGCTTGCTGATCAATTAATTGGACAAGTCGTTGAATTTCTCAAAGCCTCAGTTTCATGATCACTAGAATGGGAACCATAATCATAGAACTACTTACCTTGCAGGATTAAGAGGAAAGTGTTTCATAATGTAAACCTTAATGGGCAATAGAAGTGGATTTATTATTAGCCTTTCTTTCTTTCTTTTATTTTTTTTTTTTTTCATCTTTTTGGTTGATGGAGCTCAGATTGACTCCCTGGACAAGTCACTATACTGCTGATTTTTTTTTTTACCTAGTGCTCATCAAATGAATGCCCAGATTGATAATATAATTGATTTTTATAATTGAATGAACATGCCTTTTATGCCAGTGATTTGTCCTTTTTTTTTCCTCTCTGTAAAATATCAAATGATAATGGCACACTCTTTCCTCCTTAGAAGGCAGTTGTTACAAGGAAACCTTTCAGAGTTCTAGAAATGAGATCTTCCTCAATTGGTGACTGACTAAATCATAGAATCTTTCTCAACCCCTAGTTTCTGGATTTGTAAAATGGGAAGAAAAAACATTTGTCCTTAGCTGCCTCATTATATTGTTTCAAGAAAGTGCTTTATAAACCTCCAAGGGCTATGGAAACACAGGATTTTATTATTGTTTTTCTTCAGCCAGCTTTCTGTGTGATCATGTGCAAGCTGCCTCCTATCAGCTATAAAACACAAAAGATAATGTAAGACTGCCAACCCCCTCCACTGTATCATGAGAAATCAATGTCTGTAAATTGCTTGAGAATTTGTAAAGTGCTAACTCAGTGATGAATGAGCCTGGGCTTCTGCTGTCCCCATTTTCTTTCAAGTGGTGAAACAATGAGGCAATAATGATGAAGCTTTTAGGGAAAAACATGTTTATGTGTGACCTGGATGAATGGAGCCGCCACCTGGACCAGGACAACTGAGGAACAGCTGAGACTGCCACGTATTCGTGGAGGAGTGCCCAACTGGATGTGCTGACAAACAAAACAACAAATAAAATTGGTATCTTTGGAAGAAAAGCACTTCATTTCTGAAATCAGAGAAAAGAGCTTGGTTGTTAGCTGAATCCAGTTCTTACCCTGAGCCCCCTCATCTGGCCTTGTGTCTGACACGCTCAGGAAAAGAGAGTTGGCAATGATTAAGACCCACAGGCCAAGGCTACCCCTAGGAGGAGTCTAGAGTAAATCCACCTTTGCATTGTACCCATCTCTCATCAGTAAGTTTATGCTAGTGACCTCAATGGTAATTGAAAGCTTAGTGTCAAGGTACCACCCCTATGGGATGCCCCTGTCTTGTGATCTTCTGGTTCCTGGATGCCACCAAAAATAAGGAAGGGTTCCCAGATCTCAGTGTGAAGGAGAGTAATGGTGGTCCAGTCTAGACATTCTTTATTTTTTAATTAGTTGATTTCTTTTTAATACACATTGCTTTATGAATCATGTTAGGAGAAAAAAAAAATCAGGACAAAAGGGAAAAACCACGGGAGAAGAAAAAAAAACCCAGAAAAGAAGTGAAGATAGGATGATTTACATTCAATTTCCTTAGTTCTTTCTCTGAATATAGATGGCATTTTTCTGTCCCAAGTCTATTAGGATTGCCTTGGATCACTGGACCACTGAGAAAAAAAAAAATCTTTCATAGCTGATCATCGCACAATCTTACTGTTGCTGTGTACAATATATTCCTGGTTCTGCTTGTTTTGCTCAGTACCAATTCATATAAATCTGTCCAGGGCCTACTTTTAGGATTCAACCTCCACACATTTGCCTGTTTTCATTTTCCCTTTCACCGCTTTCTAGGTGCTGGAGTAACTAAACTTTCCTTAATCCCTGGAAATCATTTATACCTCTTGGACTCAGAAGTCTGATGCACTCCATTCTCTTTTTTGTGATGCTCTGATCCAATCTTAGAACCTATTTCTGAGCTCCTGTTACCTAGTTTATCCTGACAACATTACTTTAGTCTTTTTCAAACACAAGTTTTGGCCACTGGACTTCTTTGTCTGCAAAAGAGCTTCTGAGATAGACCCAAAAGGTTCTGAGATAGACCCCAAAACATTCTGAGATAGACCCCAAGAAGTTCTGAAAAAGTTTGTAGGTTTTCCTTTCTAAATAAACTACAGTTCATCCTTGCCATTCTTTAGTTCATTCTTGCCATTCTTTCTCCCTTTTGTTGTTCAATTGTTTTCAGTGAGCTCTGACTCTGTAACCTTGTTTGGAATTTTCTTGGCAAAGATACTAAAGTCATTTGACATTCTCTTCTCTAGTTCACTTTACAGATGAAGAAACTGAGGTAAACAGGATTAAGTGACTTACCCAAGGTCACACAACCAGTAAATGTCTGGTTCTATCCACTGTGCCATATAACTGTCCTCACTCTCCTTTAGGAAACTAAAATAAGAGGAGGAGCTGTTGATACTTTTTGGAGAAAGAGAGCTGGACTCACTCTCCTGCAATGGAATAAGACAAGTTCTCCCCAAAAGTGAGTCTCTCAACTTCCTGAAGCGAGAGGATGGCTTGGTAAAAAGATCCCTGTGCCTGGTCAGGAGAGTCAAGGGTTCAAATTCTGCCTCCAGTAAGCCCACATATGTGAAATAAAGTGAATAGGAATGGAGGATTTCTTAATTCTAATTTCCAGTTCTAATTCTTCCTATTCTAATTTCTGTCTGACAAAAAGGAAACATAGTATGGCTAAATCAGATGTTGAAGAGGAGAATCACGAGAGAAAAAAGTAGAAAGTTAAATGGAAACCAGAGCCTTGAATGATGGGCTAATGAGGTAGACTTTTATCTAAAGTCAACAGGAAGTGAACAGCAAAAGGAAGACCAACTCTACAGTCAGAAAAAAAATGGGTTCAAATCCTATCACTAATGTTTACTTCCTGTTTAGGTTAATGAAGCTCTTTCGACCTGTTTTCATATCTATGTAATAAGGAGCTTGGACCAGATAATCTCTGAGCTTCTTTCTGCTTTAAAGCTCAGGGAAACAAAGAAAAGGGGAGTGATCTAATGAAAATAATGTTTTGTCAAGAAAAGTAGCATGCACACTAGAAACTGTTCTGAGATAGGAATCAGTGAGACCTAGATTCAAAATCTGCCTTTATTAGCTAAGTGACCTTGGACCTCGGTTTCCTCATGTGTATAAAATGAGGGAACTTAACACAATGACTCTAAACCCAGATTTATCTGGATACTATGTAGGGTTGGATGACTGAGGGACTCATGAGGAGGAGAATGGTCTCTGGATTGCCTCATTTGGTGTTGAGGGAAAGGAAGAGTCCAGACCAGATCTTGGCAGTTTGGGAGGTTCCTTTGATTTGAGTACAGTAAATGTAAATGCTCTTCTCTTTTCTTCTCCTCTCCTTAGTGTTTAACAACCAGATCTCCAAAAAAAAAAAAAAAAAAGTGTACGTGACACATTTTAAAGTTTGATCTTCATTGTTGACATTTTCTCCATCACTTCTTAAATCTAGACAATCATCAAAACAATAAAAGCCCCAATTTGCAGCATTTTATTTCTTTCCTTTTTTTATATATAGTACTTTCTTTTTATTTGAATTTTTTTCTTTTCCAGGGAAAACATGCATGTTACAGAATCTGTAAACACAACAATGTTTACTCTGACCTTTAAATTTAATACATTTTGGAATGTTGGAATACTCATCAAATCCAATATAATATAGCCTTTAATTTCTGAAGTGTAAATGCTTATACTGAAATTTTAACAATAGGCTATCCAGTGCCAGTAAATCTTTGCCTGCAGGAAAATCAGTAGTAAGCGGCTATTTAGAGGTCTCAGTATTATTTTTATTATGTCTCTTCTTTCTTTCTTTCTTTCTTTCTTTCTTTCTTTCTTTCTTTCTTTCTTTCTTTCTTTCTTTCTTCCTTCCTTCCTTCCTTCCTTCCTTTTTTTCTTTCTTTCCTTTCTTTCTTTCTTTCTTTCTTTCTTTCTTTCTTTCTTTCTTTCTTTCTTTCTTTCTTTCTTTCTTTCTTTCTTTCTTTCTTTCTTTCTTTCTTTCTTTCTCTCTCTCTCTCTCTCTCTCTCTCTCTCTCTCTCTCTCTCTCTTTCTTTCTCTGAGGCAATTGGGGTTAAATGACTTGCCCAGGGTCAAGGATCCTTCTGTACAATTTTGTGACTCCCCCCATCTCTTTTTAAGTTTGACATCACAGAGGATTGAATTTCAGGTCTCTTCCGGTTATAAAAGCGACTTTTTCCTGCTCCCTTGTCACTGCTGCCACCTGGTGCCACAGGTCAGAACAACATTTGGGAAAATCATTGTGACTAGATTTTTTTTCTCTTGGGGGTTTTTTTAAAAATCTAGAAGAAAGAAGTACACACTGGAATCACAGGAAGTCAGTCAGCTAGCAACTATTAATCACCTACTATGTGCCAAGAGCCAAGGATTCAAAAAGAGGCAACCCTCTTCCCCCCCCCCCCAAAAAAAAAAAATTAACAGTCCTTGTTTTCCAGATCTGTGCTGTTCAGTCATTTCCTTCATGTTCAACTCTCTGTCACTCCATTTGGTGCTTTCTTGGCAAAGATACTGGCTTGCCATTTTCTTCTCCAGCTCATTTTACAGGAGAAGAAAGGGACAAAACCAGAATTAGTTGGTTTGTCCAGAGTCACACAGCCATTGAAGTGTCTCAGGCCAGGTTTAAACTTTTATTCCTGATTTGAAGTCCTGTGCTTTTCTCAAGACTTAGAAGTCAGTTATGGAAATATTTTGCATGACTACACAGGTATAACCTCTATCAAATTACTTGCCTTTTCAATCAGAGGTGGAGGTGGGAAGGAAGAGAGAGAATTTGGAACTCAAAGGTTTAAAAACAAATGTTTATCATTGTCTTTACATGTAACTGAAGAAAAATAAAATATTAAATAATATTTAATTATTATATATTATATGCATATTATATATGATATATTTATATTAATATAATATTATTAATAAATAATAAATTTAAAAGGGCACCAGAGAAGTCATCTAAACCTGAAGCCATCCCTGCCACCCTCTCTGCTACTGCAAACGTTCCTACAGATGATTTCGGTGAGCCCCTAGACCACGAGTATACATTCTAATGCTTTTATTCCATTACAAAAAAGGGATTCTTTTGCCCACATGGGCAATGGTCCATGGGACATTCATGAAAGAGATATAATAGCTGGGGAATAACTTGTTTCGGACCGTTTTGTCTGAACTCTGATAAGCTCAAATAAGAAGAATAAGATTTAAAAATTAATATCAATAATAATAATGTCATTTTAGAAAGGCTAACACTTCAGCATTTTAAACCAGATAAACTGGTTTAAAATGTACAGCTCCAAAGGGAGTAATTGGAGAATTTCCTCTGGTATTCTAAGCTGGGGTATATCCTGAGTCTTCACCTTTGTCCCTTTTGGTGAGCCCTTGCTCAAACCACTTCCAGTGACAAAACTAGTGGTTGCTGACTGCTCATTTGATCCCTGATTGGGATTTTTGACTAGATAAAAGAGGTCATTCTTTGCCTCATTTCTTACCTAGCCTTAATCAATGAATGAGCACTGCCCAAGCTCTTTGCTTAAAAGGTCAACGTCTCCCACTGCATCCAGGGCATCTCTGGCCAGCCTGATCTATATCTTGACACTGGACCCACATGACTCTGGAAGAGAAAGTGAGAGTGGTGATCCTCCCTCACCTAAATCCAATTCACTTGCATGTCATGACATTACTTCCATGATGCCAGGGTCCTCTTCCAGAGCGAGGGATAAGCAAGAATCTTTCTAGATGAGATCCCTTTTGTAGACACCCTAGGCAGGGGTCATTCCCGTTTTGTTTAAGGAAGTTTTCCTGGAATAACTTAAGGTGGGAGCATAACGAACCAAAGAGTGATTGAAAAGCCTAATTCCTCTCTTCTCCCTCCCTTTGAAGTCAGATTCTCCTATGACTGAACCTGGCCATTTTGAGCGCAGAGTCAGACCCTCTGTAGGAAGAAGTACCCACCTTGGGCTACAGCTAATAGAAGAATATTTCCTGAGCAAAAAGAGACATGAGCGATAGTGATCCCTGATCTCTAGACTTGTCTGATGCAACCAAGTGATCTGCCACCAGATGCACCTATGAAATGGCTAAGATACAAGAATAGTCCATTAGCTCTGAGCTCCCACCCAGTCTGAGTAGCTCTGCTTGGAAGACAAAGAGACTCCTCCATTGTCTCATCCCTCAGATTCTTTCAGGGAAGCTTGAGCCTTTTATCATTACTTGCTTTGCAGCTTGTTTTGATCCCTTTTCTCAGTCTTTCCTCAGTTATCTGCTCTCACTGCCAGTCATGTGTAAGCAACTGAGACAAAGACAAATTGGGTTCAAGGAAACAAGTGTGCCCCTCACGCCTGACAAGCTCTCAGTCAGTTAAACGTTTAAGCCGTGTCTATTTTGGACCAATCGCTGGGATAAGGCTAGAGATATAAAGTCAAAAGGCAGGCCCAGGCCTCACAGAGCTCCCATTCTACTAGGGGATAGATAGATAAGACAAAGAGATAGATAGATAAATAAGATGGATACAGGAGAAACTGGGAATTATCGACAGAGGATAAGCACTAGAATTTAAGGGAGATGCAGTGGGGAGAGCACCAGCCCTGGAGTCAGGAGGTTCAAATCCAGCTTCAGACACTAGCTGTATGATCCTGGGCAAGTCACTTAACCCTGATTGCCTCCCAAAAACATTCCTTAAAAAAAATTAACTGAGATTGGGAAAGACTTCCTGTGGGAGTAGGGATTGCCTTGTGCCTCAGCTCCCTAACTATCACACAGAGTGCTCAGTCTTCATTTGGCTTGCCATAACTAGATGATGCAATTGATAGAACTGGACCTAGAGGTAAGAAGACTTTATCTTCCCGAGTTCAAATCTGATCTCAGACATTTACTAGCTATATGATTCTGGGCAAATCACTTTACACACTTACCTGATTTTCCTCATCTATAAAATGAGCTGGAGAAGAAAATGGCAAACCATTCCCGTTTGTTTGCCAAGAAACTCCAAATAGGGTCACAAAGAGTTGGACACAATGGAACGAAAACAAAGTTTCATTGTCACGTGGCTTTTGGGACAGAACATCTGCGTCCATGTTAGTTTTCCTTGGGCTACAGTATATTGAACTCATAGTTAGTGCTGCTCCCCATCTCTGGCACGTAGCGTCCCACCCTGAACTAGCCAAAATATTTCAGCATGTCCATACTTGGAGATTTGTTCCATATGTTTAATTTCTCAAGCACTGAGTAAGAACCCACTTCCAAGAAAGGAACTCTAGTTTGTGAAAAGGGTAAGGAGTGTCAAAGGCAGTCAAAGGCAAATACCCTTGGTCTTTCACTCTCTTAATGTAGCACAATTCCAAGTCCTTCAGGCTGGTATTTCTGTACAGAGCAAAAGGCTTTGCATAGGCAACAGTGGTGCGTATTAGCCAATAGTTTAATCTTTCTTCACATTTGCTCATCCATCATCCATCTCTGAAGAGCTTTGTAGGGTTTTCAAGACAAGTAACCATTTCTTGCCCTTTTGCTTTTGGGCTCCATTTATTCTCATCATATATTTATCACTGAAGTCATCCAGTAGTTCTTAACCAATCGGGTTCTTAATCAATTTGTGATAACCATCAAATTCTAGAAAAGCAACTGGTTCTCAATGGTTCTGCAGACATAACATAATGGTAAAGACTTCCTGAAGAAGATAGTGCTTAAGATGCATCTTTAAGGAAAAGGATTCTGGGAAGTGGAGGTAAGAAGGGAGGGCATTCCAGGTGTCAACACAAAGTACAGAGATGGGAGATGGAGTTTTGAATATGAAGAACAGAGAGAACAGCTGGCATGAAGTAAAGCCTCATAAATATTTGATGCTTGCTTAATTGCTGGGGAGCACCTGGCGATGAGGTACCGGATGTGATCTGAGGTACTGGAAAAAGATCTGAGCCCTTTTTTCTATTCCTTGGTTGAGGATGCTCAGGATCCCTAAGAGGGAGGATAAGAAAAAGGAGTGAACAGTCTGCATGACTGCTGGCACCTACTGGTGTTCTTTGGCCAAGACATACAGAACAAAGCTTGGTGGGGAAGCCGGCACAGTCTCCCACAGGAGGCACTGCAGCTCCAGCAAAGAAAGAACCTTCACCCGCTATCATACAGCAGGTCATCCTTGCATTAAGCAGACTATATGAAAATAAATTAATGTATATATTACTAGAAGGGATAGTGACTCATTTTATAAAGAGATTCTTTTGTTCATATCTATTCTTTATTCTTTATTCTATTTACATATATATATATATATATATATATACACACATATATATTGTGAAGAAAGATTTAAAATATTGGCCAACATCCACCAATGCTGCCCATGCAAAGCCAGGCAAGCCTTTTGCTCTGCACAGAAACACCAGGAGGGCTTGGGAATTGTGCTACAATATATATTTATTATTATCTATATATTTTGTTTTGCTTTAAATAGCAAAGAAAAAGATCAATAGCAATTGATTTAGAGTGAACGAAAGGGTGTTTGAATCCTAACACTAGGACACTGGGCAAGGTGCTTAATCTACTTGGGTCTCAGTTTCCCCATCTATAAAAATGAAGGTGAGAGCTAAAAAAAAAGGTAGTCTCAAGTCCCTTCTGCCTCTAAATCTATGATCAAGATTATCTTCATGATCTTGAATGGATTACTTCCCTCTTAGGGCCACACTTTCCTCATTTGGAAACTGAGGTTTCTGGACTTGGTTTATGAGGTCCAATTATTGTTGATCTTGTGACCTGTGTGTCCTTGAATAATTCCTTCCCTCCTTAAAATTCAGTTCTATTTTTAAAATGAGGTAAGGCCACTAGATGGCAGAATGGATAAAGCACCAGCTCTGGAGTCAAGAGGACCTGAGTTCAGATCCGATCTTAATAATTTATTAGCTGTGTGACACCAGGCAAGTCACTTAACCCTAATTGCCTTGTAAAAAACAAAAACAAAAACAAAAAGAGCTTGTATTAGATCAGATGTTCTTAATACAGAAGCTGTTAATTTCTTTCTTTTTTAATATTGTGATAACTATTTCAATATAATCCTATGTAATTTATTTTATGTATTTAAAAGCACTGTTCTGAGAAGGGACCTAAAGGTTTCTCCAAAATGACAGAGGGATTCATGACTTAAAAACAAACAAACAAAAAAAAAAAAACAAGGGTGATGGTGGTGGTGAACTCCTGCGACGCAGAAAAGTCAAACTGATAATAGAGAAACAGTCTCAGATTCAGGAAGTTCTGAATTCAAGTGCTGCCTTTGACTCATCCTGAATGTGGGCAAGAGATTGATCTCGATGCCCCAGTCAGCCCTCTAAGGCCCTAAGGTACAAGAAGCATGGGTAAAGATGATCTTCAGGACTTTACCAGAGTGATGAAATCACAAATCCCTGCACCATGAAAATACAGAATAAGCTCCTAAGAGGGAAGCTCCAAAAACTAAAGGGACAAGGAGAGCCCTTGAACATCTGAACTAAGGGAGCTTAGAAGGAAGTTCAGGATGCTGCCAGGGGGCTCTGATATTTGAACTACTTATAAGGAATAAATTAAATCCAAAGAAGGGAAGGGAAGGGACTCTGCTAAAATCATGGTCTCCCAATCCAGGAGCCTTTCCCCATCCCAAGGCTGCCTCTCTAATCCAGGTAATTGCAAGGAAAAACTTTTATGTTGTGATACTGTATTTCAATATAATTGGTTTCCTTTGTGATTCTATGTATTTTACTTTATTTATTTAAAATATTCTGGGAATTACAAAAATTGGTGGAATCACTAGGAATTTTTAAGTGTTGAAGAAGCCTTGGAATATACTAGGGTATCAAGAAGACTTCCCAGGGTTCTTTTTCTTGCAAGGAAGTGTTCCACTCCTATCCCTGTGCACAGATTAGTACTCCCTCCTCACCTGGGGCTTTCTAACCCTTGAAGATCCCTCCACCCTGCATCTCCCTTCTCCCCTTTGGGAGGTTTCTTCCTGGGAGGCTTCCATTTTGGGCAGACACCTGAGTCAATAATGCTTCATTTCTCTAATGGCTCTGAAATCAACTCTCTAACTTTAGCCCTGGCTCCTGAGGGGTTATCTTCCCTACACTCTCCTCCCCTTTCAGTTCCCTTTTATGTGATTTTTTTTCTCCATTTGAATCTTGACTCTGCTGTATTCCCAGTATTTAGGATAAAGCCTGGCACACAGCAAGTGTCTATTAAATGCTTATGGGCTCTGAATCCATCCCTCCCCTCCAGGTCCTAGTCTGACTCGCCTGGTAACTGGATTTCTAACCTGTTATTTTCTCCTCTGTATTTAAGCAAAATTTTTACCCAAAGCCTCAATTCCCCTTCCCCTCCAGCCCTCCTTTATCTTCTTCCTTTGCTTCAAGCTGGCCTGCAAAAGGGGAGAATAAGTAGCAATCTGTTGGTATGACAAGCTACTTATCAGTTCTGTAGCTGGGAAAAGACTCAAGAGAGAGTTTTTGAGTGTGGGGAGCTTCCTGGGAAAGATGGCCCTTAAATATAGGGTGTCAGTTATAGAAAGGCCCTGAAAATGGGATACTGGAGCTAAGAACATGGAATGTCCAAGGTGGAGGGGGTGGGGAAACTTTAGAACAGCTGGGAAGGGCCTTAGAACACAGAAGTTCATCAGACTCCCCAAAGCTGCTCTATTTCTGTCCATAACCACACAATCCTCTTTTCCCTCCTGACAAAATAGTTCTTCTTGTCGTGTGAAGATCCATTCATAGTCAATGCTCTCAGTAACATAGGAGATTTCCATTTTTATGGGCTCCTGATTATAGGCAGCTTCAGGAGAAAGAATCAGGGTTCCTGGCCAGTCTGCTCCAGAGCCCAGACTTCCAAACTGTGGTCACACTGATCCCTTTTCACACATCCCCATTGCCCCTCCCAGGAACAGGAGAGTTACTTGGCCTGCTTACTTATGCCTGGGGGAGAATGGCCTCCCCCAGAGAGGGTCTGGCCCTCCTTCCTGTATTTCTTGGCAAGCCTCGTGGTTGCCAAGGTCTGCAGTTGGCTGGCTACCTGCCCTGGTGTTGGCTGTCCCACGAGATGAAAGTTCATTACCTCACAAGGCAGGGCTCTGTATCCTGTGCTCCCTTTTCTCAATTTTTCCTCATCTACCTTCTCCTGAAGGACCCAGCAGTGCTGAAAACCACTCTAGTCATTTCCTTCTCCACCCTTTGTAACTTCAGAGTATTAGCAAGAAGGGCACACCATGCTTGCCTTCTGCCCAGTCTGGGTTGGGGAGGGAGAGCAAGCAAACAGTGATTCCTCTTTGCCCTTTTAAACAAGATACCTAAGACTATCTTCTATTGAATTCATCTGAACCATGGCTGCCTTAAGGGTGTGTATGTGGTTCATGCCCAAGTAGATTAATAATACCCACATAGGTCTGTCTAGAAAAAGCTCTCAGGTACACATCGCTAGAGTCCCTTCCCCAAGAAAGACTTTGATTCCTTCCATGAAGGGAATGGGGAGCTGGGAACTAGAGACTGAGGCTATTCTACTCCCCTTAGCATAAAGGGATACCAGATTAGAATCATATCTATCTACTCCCCTTAGATATTACTAACCCAGGGCATGTGGATTTTTTAAAGTACAAAGCATTGGGCTAAGCTCTGGAGAAACAAAAACAGAAATGAAACAATCCCTGCCTTTGAATGTTCAAAGATGGAAAAAAAGAATACATCAAAGGCAGCTAGGTAGCATCACAGTGGATAGAGCACTGGGCCTGGAGTCAGGAAACCTCAAGTTTATGAGTTCAAATCTGACCTCAGACCTTTATTAGCCGAGAGATCCTGAGTTGGAGAAGGAACTGGCAAACCACTCTAATATCTTTGCTAAGAAAACCCTCAATGTGGTCACCAAGAGTTGGACATGACTGACTCAATAATAACAAAGGAATTAATCTATGGGTATACAGATACGAAGATCTACCAAGTATATGCAGACTAATTACACAGTAATTTTACTGAGTGGAAAGGAGGCATTAACAGCTTGGGAAATAAAGAAAGGCCTCTTGTAGGAAGTGGCATTAGAGCCACTTAGAAGGGAATAAGGGGTTGCCAGAAACAAAGGTGAGGAAGGAGAGCTTTCTAGGCATTGAGGGTCAGCCAGTACAAAGGCAGGAAGGTAAGAGACAGAACCCATGACTAGGATTTACTCCCCTACTCAACTCCACATCTTAAAATTCTTCGTTTCCTTCAAGATTCAGGTCACTCACTACCTTCTACAAGAAAGTACTGCTCTCTCTCCCATCCATCCCCAAATATATTGTATTTATTTTATTTGTGCATGTTTACTTATTTATGCACATATATATATATATATATATATATATATAATATAATATATATACATATACCCATGCACACATATGCATCTCTGTGTGGGTATCTGTGTACTGCTTGAGAATAGGGAATATTGGGTAGCTAGATGATGGCAAAGTGGATGGAGCACTAGCCTTGAAGTCAGGAGCACCTAAGTCTGGCCTCAAATACTTAATAGTTATTGGTTTGTGTGTGATCCTGTGCAAATCACTTAACCTCAATTACCTCTCCAAAAAAAAAAAAAAGAAGAAGAAGAAAAAGAGAGAGAGAGAGAGAGAGAGAGAGAGAGACAGAGACAGAGACAGAGACAGAGACAGAGACAGAGAATAGGGAATATTTCATCTTCCCTTGCATTTTGAGTAGTTGGCACAGTGCCTGACATACTGTGGGTACTTAATCAATGCTTATTGATGGATTTATTGATTTGAAACAGCAGATAAAACAGTTTGGATGTTATGGAAGAATATGTGAAGGAGAGTACTGTGTAAATGACTGACAAGAGAAGTAGACTAGACAGTTTTAAATGCCAAATAGAGGAATTTTGACCCTAGAACAGTAGTTTTTATCCTGAAGTCTGCATAAATTTCTAAAAATGTGTTTTTTTTAATTTTTAAATTAAATTCAACATAAATTTTCTTTAAAAAATAATTCTTTGTATTTTACCTTATGCATTTAAGAATATTATTCTGAGAAATGGTGCACAGATTTCACCAGACTGCTAATATGATCTAGGACAGTCAGTGGTCCTGAAAGTGTAGTCCAGAGAATTCTGGGACTGTCTGAAATCCTTTCAAAAAATCTACAAATTCAAAATTAATTTTTATTTCTAATGGAATATCATCCACATAAACAGAAACTTTTTGGACAGATCCTCAATGATTTTTAAGAAATTTTAAATTAAATTTAAATTTTTAAAGTTAAATAATTTTTAATAGTATAAAAGGATAGTGAGAACATAAGTTTGAAAAACAGTAGTCTAACATACACACACACACACACACACACACACTTAAAAGGAAATCAGAGAAGTCAGCAGGCAGAGATGAGGAAGACGAGAGAATTTCAGGCATTGGGGAACAGCTAGAGAAAATTTCCAAAGCCAAGAGATGAAATGTCTTGTTTATGGAATAGCAAGGAAACTAGGAGTAAAATGTAAGAAAACTGGAAACGGGGACAATGTTACGATGGACTCTGAATGTGTATTTCATTCTGGAGGCAATAGGGAGCTAATGAATTTGAGTTGGGGAATGACAGGGTCAGACCAGCCCTTCAGGAAAATCACTGGTAGCTGGAGAATGTATTGAGGGGAGGAAAGACAACTCCTACCAGATACATGGGAAAGACCTACTAACACATACACACAGGTTAAGAAACCCTGGATCTGAGGCAATAAGAAACCTCTGAAACTTCTTGAGCATGAGGTAGACATAGTTTTGAGAAAGCACAGTCAAATTTGTGCTTTGGAAGATGGATTGGGGGTGAGGGTTGAGGAGAGCTCAATGCAGAAAAGCCAGTTTATCAAAAGACTGTTGCAGTAGTCCAGGAGAGAGGAGAAGAGGGGGCATACTACAGTGATTGAGCTGTGATGAAGAGAAAAAAAGGTGATATGTCACCGTGCTGGAGGTGCTATGGTGAGATTAATAAGACAAGGCTGTTAGTTAACCCCTCTCCACGGCTGACCCAGACCCTAGGGACTCCTGACACCAGGTCTAGGAAAGGTTCTGAATCTAAGCTCCTGTTGAAGCCAAAGTCGTGTTCCCTGAACCACTGGATTCCAGATCCCCTGCTGAAACCAGGACCGTTTCCTCTGGGTAACCTCACCCCCATGGGTCTGATACCCAGAAGTCCCTTTTCTGCTGGGATCCCTCCCTCCATCAACACCTTCCTCTGTAGGGAGCATGCTCACCTTCATCACTAAATTGTAGGGGCATTTTCCGGAGGCTCCAGAATCAATGAAGGTATTATATGGTCCAGACAGGTTCATTATTCCTTAAACAATGTAATCAGAGGAGAAGCCTTTGCCAGCTCCCTAGGATTTTTCTTCCTAATGCTGACACATCTCCCCCCAACCTAGCTAGTCACCTGGGTGACTGGGGCTTCCGCATTATCAGGACTCACGCATGTATTATGTATTGGTTAGGAGTCCCTTTCTTGCCTCCCTGATGCCATCTCCAAGTCAATTCCAGCTGCAGCCAGGATAACAGGGATGGCACTTCCTTCATCCTATTCCCACGTGCTTTTGATTTAAACCTCCATATTATGAAAGTTTTTCATTTCACTATGCATATTTCATTTTGTGTAGCCTGGGGAGTGCAAGAAATTGGAAACTGAGTGGATGCCCATCAGTTGGGGAATGGCTGAATAAGTTATGGAGTATGAATATAATGGGATATGATGAGTAGGCCAATTTCAGAAAAGCCTGGAGACACTTACATGAACTGATGCTGAGTGAAGTGAGCAGAACCAAGAGAACAGTGTACACGGCAACAACAAAATTACATGAAGATCAATTCTGATGGACGTGGCTCTTTTCAATAATGAAGTAATTCAAGGCAACTCCAATAGTCTTGGGATGGAAAGTCCTGTCCATACTCCAGAGAGAGAACTATAGAGTCTGAATGTGGATCAAAACATAGTATCTTCACCGTTTTTTCAATGTTGTTGTTTGTTTGCTTGGTTTTTTTTTCCTTTTTGATCTGATTTACTTACACAGCATGACAAATATGGAATTATGTTTAGAAGAACTGCACATATTTAGCCTATATCAGATTGTTTGCTGTCTTGGGGGGAGGGAAGGTGGGGAAAGAGGGAGAAAAACTGGAGTTTAGCAAATGAAAATTATCCTAGCATATATTTGTAAAAGTAAAATATATAATTTTATTTTTTAAAAGAGAAGAGATGGAATTGAGATCTTCCTTACTCTGGGCCTAGCATTCTATCTACCTGTATATTTGAGTACCCGGTCTCAGGTACCCATCAAATCCCTAGACGCTAATGATTGGGAATTTTTATACACTTAGGTAACCAGAAAACTGGATCAGGGAAGCAGGGGCCAATCATATCTTGAAGACAACTTTTCTCTTTTTGGGGAAATCTAATCCCTCTTGCAGGAGGAAAGGAAGAAGTATGAATCTGACCCATGCTGTTGGATATTAGTTCTATTACAAGGATCAATATTATGGGTGGATGATTGTGAGCAACAACTTTGTCTAGTCTCAGAATATTTTACTGGCTGAGTTGTCCAGGATACTTTGAGGTTTGGATTTTTAGTTTGGGAATTTGTTATCTGTCAATCTGTGAAAGATAGAAAGCTTGTGATGTTTAATTCTAGACACTAGGTCTTATCTTGGTAGGTATTCAGTAAGTGTTACATTTTTACAGCCTTCATTGATGTGTAGCACAGCTTCTATTGTTTCTTTGTACAATCTACATGATTGTTAAGAATGGATTCATTAAGGATGACCCTTCTGGAATATCAAGTGCTCATAGGCAGGTTGAGCTAATATAATAAAAATAACAAATCTATTTAAATTAATCTACTTATTCACTGCTATACCAATCAAACTGCCAAGAAATTACTTTACAGAGCTAGAAAAAACAATAACATCTGAAAAGAACAAAAGGTCAAGAATTTCAAGGGAATTAATGGAAAAAAATGCAAATGAAGGTGACTTAACTGTACCAGACCTAAAATTATAATATAAAGCAGCGGTCATCAACACCATTTGATATTGGCTAAGAAACAGAGATCAGTGGAACAAATTAGGGTTCACAAGACACAATAGTCAATGACTATAGTAATCTAGTGTTTGATAAACCCAATGACCCCAGCTTCTGATTTAAGAACTCACTATTTAACAAAAATTGCTGGGAAAATTGGAAAATAGTATGGCAGAAACTAGGCATTGACTTAACACCTAACACCCTATACTAAGATAAGTTCAAAACGGGTTCATGATTTAGACATAAAGGGTGATACTACCAGAAAATCAGAAGAACAAGGGATAGCCTACCTCTCAGATCTATGGAGAAGGAAGGAATTTATGGCCAAAGAAGAATTAGACAACATTATGAAATGCAAAATGGATAATTTGAATTATATAAAATTAAACAGTTTTTGTACAAACAAAAGTAATGCAGACAAGATTAGAAGAGAAGCAGAAAACTGGGGGTGGGGAATTTACATCCTAGGATTCTGATAAAGGCCTCATTTCTCTTTTTTTCCATTAAAATTTTTATTTTTTTATTATAGATTTTCATTTACAAAACATATGTGTAGTTTTTTTTCAACATTGACCTTTGCAAAACCTTCTGTTCCAAATTTTCCCCTCCTTTCCTCCACTCCCTCCCTTAGATGTAAAGGACTCATTTCTAAAATATATAGAGAACTGACTCAGATTTATAAGAATATAAGCCATTTTCCAATTGATAAATGGCCAAAGGATATGGACAATTTTCAGATGAAGAAATTAAAACCATTTCTAGTCATATGAAAAAATGCTCTAAATCATTATTGATCAGAGAAATGCAAATTAAGACAACTTTGAAGTACCACTACACACCGCTCAGATTGGCTAAGATAAAAGAAAAGATAATACTAAATGTTGAAGGGGATGTGGGAAAACTGGGACACTAATACATTTTTGGTGGAGTTGTGAACTGATCCAACCATTCTGGAGAACAATTTGGAACTATACCCAAAAGGCTATCAAACTGTGGATACCCTTTGATCCAATAGTGTGTCCACTGAGCCTGTATCCCAAAGAGACCATAAAAGAAGGAAAAGGAACCACATATACAAAAATGTTTGTGGCAGCCCTTTTTGTAGTGGCAAGAAACTGGAAACTGAGTGGATGCCCAGCAGTTGGGGAATGGCTGAATAAGTTATGGTTATGAATATTATGGAATATTATTGTTCTATAAGAAACGTCCAGCAGGATGATTTCAGAAAAGCCTGCAGAGACTTACAGGAACTGATGCTGAGTGAAATGAGGAGAACCGACAGAACATGGTACACAGCAACAAGATTATGTGACGATCAACTGTGGTGGACTTGGCTCTTCAACACTGATGTGACTCAGGCCAATTTCAATAGACTAGTGATGGAGAGGGGCCTCTGCATCCAGAGAGAGGACCATGGGGACTGACTGTGGATCACAACATAGCATTTTCACCTTTTTGTTGCTTGCTTTCTTTTTTTCCCTTTTTAATCTGACTTTTCTTGTGCAGCATGATAAATGTAGAAATATATATATATATATATATAGATAAGCATTGCACATGTTTAACATATATTGGATTACTTGCTATCTGGAGGAGGGAGTGGGGATAAAGGAGGGAGAAAAAATTGGAACACAAGGTTTTGCAAGAATGTTGAAAATTATTGGTGTGAGTGGAGGTCGGTGCAGTGCCACTTTTCAGCTCTGAGTTTGCTTGAAAGACAAGAGTGAAGGGAGACTTCTACTTGCTTTCTTACCAAAAGGGAGGAGAGAAATCCAGCAGCAGCATCTCCAGGAACAAAAGGATCTAAAAATGTCTTCGTGGGTCAAGGTTAATAGAGGACAAACTCAAAGATGTGCTGCAGATAAAAGCATAAATCCTTATAAACCTCATCTGATCATTTCTTCTGGAGATGGTCATATAAAGCAAAGTAAAGTTACTAAAAGTAACTTTGAAGAATTATTTGGGAAAGAGTATGATTGTTCTAAAGGAAGTGAAGATAACTATGAGATACCAGTGTTCCCATAAAGATGATGATCACAGTAAAGACCAGGGATCCTCAAACTACGCCCGTGGGCCAGATGCGGCAGCTGAGGATGTTTATCCCCCTCACTCAGAGCTATGAAGTTTCTTTATTTAAAGGCCCACAAAACAAAGTTTCTGTTTTTACTCTAGTCCGGCCCTCCAACAGTCTGAGGGACAGTGAACTGGCTCCCTATTTAAAAAATTTGAGGACCACTGGAAGGACCATCAAAAAGAGAAGCTTTATCAACAGTTTCACCAAGAAATATAGAATATGACAAAGAAAGACCTTCAGATTGCACTACTGTTTCCATCAACCAAGACCAAAGGGACTATTTGGTAAGCATAGGTCATCATTTGCAAGATCATGGCCTTGCGGTCGAAATGATTTACCTGATATCAGAGGCAAGTCTCACCTGGGTCCTCCAGGAAGTGAAAAATGACAGTTCTCCTTTTTGTAGTCTTGTCCAACAGTCCAATGTAGCACTCTCCTCTTGCACTGTAATTTCACTTCATAAGTCTATCACAATTCATGGCCATATGCCCCTGGAGGATGCATTAGCTCTAGCAGCTCTATTAGGACTATTTTGGCTGATCTGGAACAGCAAGAAGGTGCTGGGATTTCACAAAAAGCAGCTGACCTGGCAGATGACTACTTAGAACGGGACCTCTGTTAAAGCTACTCTGTGCCTCTTCCTGTTAAATGAGGGGAAGCATTTATATCAGGAGGAGCTGAATGCCATCAGTAATTACCTGAAGACCAGAAATGAAGAACTGGAAGGTTTTGTTGAGGCACCAGACACAACTGCAGTTGTGATTATTTTGATTGAAGCTAATTTAATGCCGAGATCTCATACTATGAGCAAACCACCTCATCTTCTTCCAAGCCCTGGTAGGGCCATTCTCTCCTTCCTTCAGGTAAACCTCTTTCATTAAGTGATAGGCCTGCAGGACTCCTTCCAATATAGGACATTCTGGGCCCAAGGATAAACCTCCCCCCCTTCTAGCAGTACCCTCTAAAGGACCTGGTCTCCTGGGATATGTACCACACCAGCCTGCCAAGCGTCCAATGATATGGAAGAATCTGGCCATTTTGCCAACACCAGTAGTACAAAGAGTGCAACCTCAATGGGCAGCTAAACCCAAACCTTTCTGAACTAAGGAAACCTCAACAGGACTGGGAGGAAAATGGCAAGGCATTACAAGAGAAGGTGTCCTACCTTCTTCATCATTAATGGCTGTGTCTCAGGCCAGAGAGCATACTTTCTCTTATAATCTTCATTCCTATGGGGAATTTTTTTAATTTGCGGAGACTGTCACAATCTAGATGTTTGTGAAAAGTCGGTGTTTTAGATGTTTTGGACCTTTAAGTTGTTCGATTACATATATTACACAACAAATTCCTTGTTTTACACAACTCCCTTGCTCATTTTTAAATAGTGGTTAGATTTCATCTATTTGGGGAATGTATGGGGAAGGAAGAATTTTTTTGTTCAGTAGCAATTGAACAAGGTAGTCAACCTTTTTTTTTTTTTTAACATGGGAGGGGTTGAATAAGGGTGGGGATAAGGTCATAATGGGAATTTTTGCATTGGAATGAAAAGTCTAAGGAGGAAAATCAGCTCAGGGCAGCTGTCTTTTCTAAACCTGAATAAAAAGGAGTTTTTATTTTTTTAATTTTATTTTTATTTTTTCATTTTTTTAAAGGAGTTGTTTTTCAAAAAAAAATGTTGAAAACTATCCTTGCATATATTTTGAAAATAAAAAGCTATAATTAAAAAAAAAACGATAACCCTTCTGTAATTTCCAATGATCTTGAACTTATATAAGCTTTTCTATTTCCATAGACTCAGTCACAGTCACGACATGTTGTCAGCTAAGTTAATACAACCGTTGCCATTTTTGAATTGGCATTTTGATTCTATTCTAGGATTATGACCATTTCATGACACTGTTCAGAGATAACCCATTTTTGAGTGAAGTTTGACAAATCCAATGGCTGTATTTGTAATCAACCTTGTCTTTTGCTCAGTGAGGTAACATCTGCTTATTCTGAAAGGATGTTCACAGCTTTTGGAATTGTTTGATGTGTGCTGTAAGAATGTCTATTAATCTTCATCCTCTTTTTTGGTGAGTAAGTGTTCATATTGTTAGGGCTGCATTAAAGTAATGGACGTTGTCTTTCATCAATATTATATGGGATCTTATTAGGATACTTTTCTAATCTGTCATGATCCATCTTGCTGTCCTGAAAGGGTACATTGACTGTTGTATAGGTGTTAATTGCTTCAAATGTGTTCTTTCCATTCAATTTTGATTTCAGAATGCCAGGAAGTCTCTTAATATATTCAGCCACAACCTTCTCCTTCTCCTCTTCTGCTTGATGGGTCTTGTCTGGGAGTGGATGGGGATTTCACCCACCTATTGGTTCAAGAGACTTTGGCATTCAAGCTAGAAGCCCTCCATCTCTATCTTTCCTTGTCTATATAACATTTTATTCATTATTATTATTGATTATAATTATTAGTCCAAAAGAATTCTGATACCTTTTGGGGAAGATTGCACAAGATGAAGGGACACAGTGTATCAACAGAGTTTGGTATCAAGTGATTTCTATGAGAAATTTGGCTTGATTCCCTCCTTTGATTTGGAAGACCTCCTTAATTCTCTTTAAGAGAAACTATAATAGATTTAAGGCTAGACAGAACCATAATGGATTTAAAGTGTCTCCATGAAAAATGCCACTTTAAAAAAAAATCAGTGTTTCACAACATTATTAGGTCAGTGGATTATTTCAGATTTAAGGGAGCAGTTTGCTCTCTCTTCAGTTGATGTTGTCACAGAAGACCAGAATGTGGTCATAAAAGGTTACTGAGACGATAAACCTGAAAGGGTTTCTATGCCCTAAACCCTTTGTGAAGTGGGACCATCTTTCTGACTGAATATAAAGGGAACGATAAATTAACCAAAGAAATTAGCCATGCATGTAAAAGCTTTAGATATGGAAACATTTTGGAACTTCAGAGGGGGATACTTTGTGATATAAGAATTATCTATGGAAAAACCCCTGGAAGAAGGAGAGGAGGGAATTTCTTTCTTCTCCTTCCTCTTCATTCTTTACTATTGACCATGTAGCTTTGAAGGCATCTATTCAATGGGTAGCCAACATTGTAAACAGTTCAAGGAGATGGATATAGATACAGAGGGATTGTCATTCAAGGAAAAAAACAGCTTCCAGGAATGGCTACAGTGAAAAGAAGGCTAATAAAGGGAAGCAAACCATGGGAAATCAGCAGAACCTGCCCAACAGAAATACTTGCACCCAAGGGTAGCTGCATTAAGCCTCTATAAAGTGAGAAAGGACTTCCTTGCAATATCAAAAGAAGTAAATTGCTTTTTGCCACATGTGTATCTACATGTGTCCCGCAAGTTGAGCTCAATCTTTCCATGCATGTCATGTATTTGTGAGAGATCATACTACAAGTTTGTTGGGAGAAATAGCTTATAATTACTGCTTTTATTTGGAGAAGGGTTTGGCAAACCACTCCAATATCTTTGCCAAGAAAACCCCAAATGGGAAGACAAAGAGTGAGACATAACTGAAATGACTGAACAACAACATTGTTTTTATTATGCCATCTCAATAAATGTCTTTGCTAGGAGATAATTGCATCTATTGTCTGACTGTTTTGGGGAAGATCTACAGTGGGGATTCATAAGCTATGACCATAAAAGTAGTCACCACAGAAATACTACTATAACCCAAAGTAGAAGTCATTCTCTGGGGAATCAATCTGCAAGGATGGGATTGAAGACTAGTCCAAAGGGAGTGTTACACGAATAGAGAACAGTTTTTCCATATTATCATTGTCAGAAGATCTGGTTTTGAATCCCAGGAACACCAAGACAATAAGAATCACAAGATGAAAGCAAAGAGCATCTTACTAAAAGTGATAAAGATGAACTAGATGTGGGAGGGAAGAGAGAGAATCCTGAAAGAAGTCCTGAGGTGGTCCTGCAAGGGAACTTCTGGCATCACAGGCTCAAAAGAGATGGAAACCTCACCAACCAATAAGAGGGGTTCCCTTTATTTAGATAGTTCTTCAGTATGCAATCTAGAGGTTCACACAAATAGTTGCCCAATGGTTCAACACCTAAAGTTCTACCATTGTGGGGGTGGAGGCAGGATTTCCTTTGGCCACATTCAGGGAGTGGTCACTATCTGGGTATATAGTAATTTAATAATAATACTGACTGTATTTAGACACTATTCACTCCCCTAGAACTGGCTGAGAACTTGTTCAAGTCAATTATGTACCCACTATGCTCCAGACACTGTGGCAAGTGGTAGGCACATAAAGAAATGGCAAAAACCAGTCCTTGTCTTCCTTCACGGTACTTACAATTTATATAAAATCATTCCAAAATTTCATTTCTCATCCTTGTCTCTTCCCTACACACAGACATCAAATATTTAGGATGTTCTCACTAATCTTGAATCTGTTTTATGTATTTGTGCTATGCATGAATAAGCCATGAGTATGGGACTGAGTCAAAGGTAGTATTAAGTCTTAAATCTATTTATTTGTTATTGCTCAGTTTTCTGAGAAGTAAATTAGGATAATAATATCGCCTTACAGGATTGTCATAAAAATCAAATGAGATTAATATTTGTAAATCTTAAAGCACTATTTAAGTGCTAATTATTATTAGAAGCAGAAGTTGGGGGAGGCCTGTTTGGACAATAATCTCTCTGAAAAAGAGCTGAGGGGTTTTGTAATAATTTAAATTTGATACAAGACAATAGCATGTTTGGTTATCCAAAAAAATTCCAGAGATTTGGGCTTCACTGAGAAAGCCATCGATTCCCCTACTGTCCTGAATCCTTCAAGAATTATAAACTTGTAAAAAACAGCAGAGAACAAAAGAGTAACCTACAAGGAAGCAAAGAAAAGATGAATAGTGTCATGAATACAATGTCTACTATTATTATCTATGCTTTCTTGAAATGGAAATTTATTGTTACATATTTTGAGTTCTCCCTAATGCTCTGCTGGGTGCATGACAATTTTTTTTTATTATTATAGCTTTTTTTTTTCTTTTTAAATTTTTATTATAGCTTTTTATTGACAGAACATATGCTTGGGTAATTTTTCAACATTGACCCTTGCAATCACTTCTGTTCCAACTTTTCCCTTCCTTCCCTCCAGCCCCTCTCTTAGATGGCAGGCAGTCTCATATATGTTAAACATGTTAAAGTATATCTTAAATACAATATATGTGTACATATTTATACAGTTCTCTTATTGCACAAGATTGAATTTAGAAAGGTAAAAATAATCTGGGAAGAAAAACAAAAATGCAAGCAGTCCATACTCGTTTCCCAGTATTCTTTTGCTGGGTGTAGCTGGTTCTGTTCATCACTGATCGATTGGAACTGAATTGGATCCTCTCATTGTTGAAGAGAGCCATTTCCATCAGAATACATCCTCATATAGTGTATAATGATCTCCTGGTCCTGCTCATTTCACTCAGCATCAGTTCGTGTAAGTCTCTCCAGGCCTTTCTGAAATCATCCTGCTGGTCATTTCTTACAGAACAATAATATTCCATAACATTCATATACCATAATTTACTCAGTCATTCTCCAATTGATGGGCATCCACTCAGTTTCCAGCTTCTAGCCACTACTAAAAGGGCTGCCACAAACATTTTTGCACATACGGGTCCCTTTCCCTTCTTTAATGTCTTTTTGGAATATAAGCCCAGTAGTAACACTGCCGGATCAAACGGTATGCACAGTTTGATAACTTTTTGAGCATAGTTCCAAATTGTTCTCCAGAAAGGTTGGATCTGTTCACAACTCCACCAACAAGTGCATGACAATTAAAAAAAATTATCCTTTTTCTTTCTTTTTCTATTTTGTTTTTTCTTACTGTTTTTAGTTTTAAAGAAATATCTTTAAAAGAATTATAAACTTGTCATTGAAATGATTGATGCTAGTCCCAATGGTTTTGCGATAATGAGAATCATCTATACTCAGAGAGGACTGTGGGAACTGAATGTAGATCACAACATAACATTCTCACTCTTTTTGTGGTTTGCTTGCATTTTGTTTTCTTACTCATTTTCTTTCCCTTTTTGATCTGATTTTTCTTGTGCAGCAAGAGAATTGTATAAATGTGTTTACACATATTGGGTTTAACATATATTTTAAGACATATAACGTATATTGGATTGCTTGCCATCATGAGGAGAGGGTGGGAGGTAGGAGGGGAAAATTTGGAACACAAGGTTTTTTAAGGGTCAATGTTGAAAAATTATCTATGTATATGTTTTGAAAATAAAAAGCTTTAAAAAATAAAAAAAAAAAACTTGTCATTGATAAAGAAAAAAAGTTAATGGGATATCCTGGGCCCAAAAATCAGCAACACCCTAAAAATGTTTTAAATAGATAAACCCTGGGTGAATTTCAAAGTTTGAGAGTAGAATTAGATAGTAGCATATACTCTGTCCTAGTAAGATCTAGGAGTACCAGGTTCAATTTTGAGGGCTGCATTTAGGAAGAACAGCAAAATAAGCTGCAGTGTTGTGTTTAGAGGAGAAAAGGATTTCAAAATCATACCATATGAGTAACATTTGGAAAGATTATTTAGACTGGTGAAGAAAAGACTTGGGGGCATGAAGCGTATCTTCAACTAACTGAACAGGTGTTATATGGAAGTGGGATGAGCTTTGTTCTTCATGGTCCCAAAGAGCTTTGCTGTGAACAATGGAGGAGATGGAAAAGAGGCACATTTAGGTTTGCTATTTTATTGGAGCTGTCCAAAAATGGACTGGATTGCCTTAGGAGGAAGTGGATTTCTTCTCATTAGTGGTCTTCAAACAAAGCCTAGATGAGCACTTATGTAAGTTATGAGAATAAAGTTTAAGTTTAGATTTTACTGGAAGGAACCTGAGGTTCTTTCCAACTCTGAGATTCTGTGTATGTGGTCCACACTCCATAATGAGGGACACTTCAGAAAAATCTGCCTAGAAGTCTGCCTAGACCATCCAGATATCGGTAGCCTCAGAGGAGGGGGTTGGTTGCCTTATCCTGGCAGGCAATAGTTGTAGTTCCTACAGCTCACTGCCCTGTCCCTGCCATTGTGGCAACTCCTCATCGTTGTAGTTTTCGTTGAGCCCAGCTGGTGGTTCTCTGAGAAATCTGTTTAGGAAACCATTGCCTTCAGCCTCCCCAACCGCCAATCTGGTTTGATTCATCCATTTGTTAAGTATTCCTCACAAAGGTCCATAGATGATACTGAATAATTTGCCTTCATGTCACAGCAATCATGAGGCAAGAAAATGACTACTCCTTGGGGGGGAAGCTCTTCCCGAGAAAGAAATGAGGTCATGAGATATGAATTTGGAAAAGTGAAAAGGGGGTTTTGAGGTGTTGTTGCAAAGTGTCAATGAGTAGAAAGCTGAACTGGATCTAATTTGGGGTGATTCAATCGACTCAGGAAAACAGGGTTAAATGCTCAAGGTTACATAGCTACTACGTGTCTGAGGGCAGATTTGAATTCAGGACTCTATGCACTATGGCACCCCCAGATGCCCAAGGAGATGAAGGTTCTGCAATTATACTGGGCGACCTTCTACAAGAAGCTTATCCTTGATCCCTCAATTGGTTAGCATGCTCTCCCTTCTCTGAGAAAGGCTGTATGACAAAGTGGACAGAGAATCAGATTTAAAGATAGGAGGACCTGAGTTCAAATCCCACCAAATACATCCCACTTATGTATGACTAGAGTGTGGTAGGAAAAAACCAGAGGGAACTGGATAGAGCAAAGAGCCTGGAGTCAAGAAGACCTGAGTTCAAATTTAGCCTCAGACACTTAGTAGCTATGTAAACTTAGACAAGTCACTTAACAGTTCCCTGCCTCAGTTTCCTCAACCAGAAAATGGGAATTATAAAAGCACCTACCAGGTAGGGTTGAGTGTCAAATGAGATGTTTGTAAAGTGCTTTGCAAACCTTAAAGAAATAGATAATTGCAAACTATTATTATGACTGTGACCCTAGGCAGATCACCTGGTCTCTCAGTGCTTAGGCAACTCTCTAAGATTCTAAGTTACCGATACAATTTCGGTGGCTAGGGAATTTCCTCACTTTCCTCACTTAGCCCCTAGCCCTCTGTTTACATGTGTATCCCTCTGGAAAACATAAGTGCCCAAACCTGCCTAACCCAAGAGCTTTATACATAATATAAAAAATTGCTTGGGTAATGGGATAGGATTATCCCATTTAACTTCTGGAGACTGGCAGATGGAACCCTAAGAAATAGAGTTGGCCAGAGCCAGAGCCAAGAGAAATTTGGTCCGTAAGGGCTTCCTTTTTTTCCTCCTTCCTTCCTTCTTAATTCTTCCCTTTTTAATCCTTTCTTCCTTTTTCTCTCCCTTCCGTTCTTTCCTCTTTCCCTTTCTTCCTTGCTCCCTCCATTCCTCTCTTTATTCCTATGTTCCTCTTTCCTTTCTTCTTCCCTCCTTCATTCCTCCTTTCTCCTTCCTCCCTTCCTTTCTCCTCCTTCCTGCTTCCCTCCCTCCCTTTTTCCTTCCATCATTCCTACTTTTCTCCTTGCTTCTGAAAAAATGGGGCAATAACTGACAGTTTCCTCCTGTTCCCTCAGGACCCTTCCTCTGGAAATTTCATCCCAACCCAACACTTGGGCTGATCTGAGAGGTTGTGACTATCCGGATGAAAAGATAGAGCATGCTGCTGCTGCTGCTACTTGACTCCTTCTGATTATATATATAGCTTTTATGTCCTGATTAAAGGCTTTTACTGTTGGCTAAGTGGAATCTGCAAGGCTTGTAGATGGAAAGCATTGCACTAATGGGAGGTTGGACTGAGATGAAAATCATTGGTCACCCAAAATATCCCACATCGGATAAGGAGAAAGCAACAAGGCAACCCAGAGACAGAATTCTCAGGGGACAGAATTCTCAGGATCATCAGAGTGATGATCAACTCTATTGACAGTAACAGCCAAGCAAAATGACTTCAAAGGCCTAGGAGTGAGTTACTGAACCATTACATAAATGCACCTGAGACACCTGTGGAAATTAACCTGACTCAGAGAGTGACACTTGATCTCCTACCCAGAACCTCTCAGAGCTACAGGAATCTCTGGAGTCACGTGATGCAAGAAAGGAACCAAATCCCAAAGTACAACGCTTCAGCTGAAACCCAATCTCAACCAAGCTTAAAGGTGTTGCTTTTAGAACAAGTCTGATAGGGCTGGGGCAGCATGAGGCAGACAAATTCTCATGAAGTCAAGCCTTTAGGAAGTTTCTACTCACCCCTCCTCCCATTGCAACGTTCCTCTGAGAGCTTTCTTTTGAGAAAGGCCCACGCCCATCTCCCTTCACTCTGCTCCAGACCATCTTCCTGGTTTTCTGGACTTTAAAATAATGCTGTAGTATCTAATATCTTTTTGTTCCCTTCTCTTCCTTCTATCCCAGTTTCCTTCCCTTTTCAGTGTTACATTTACATTAGAATGTAAGCTTCTTGAGGGTAGGAACTATCTTTCCTTTGTTTGTATTTGTATTTTTAGCATCATGCTTGGTAAACCCTCATCAATAAACCTTTCCTCCCTTTCTTTCTTCTCTCTCCTTTATTCTGCTCTTCCTCCTCCATCCCTTCCTTTTTTCTTTCCTTTTCTTCTTCCTTCCATCTGTTCCTTTCTTCCTTCTCCATCCATCTTTTTTTCTCCCTCCTTTTCTTTCTTTCTTTTTGGCTTCCTTCCTTTCCTTCATACTTCCCCAACTCTGGGGTGTATGTATATGTGGTAGAATATGTATGTGCATGCCTGTGTATTTTTTTTTTTTACACAGCTAGAAAGTGTTAAGTGTCTGAGAACAGATTTGAACTCCTGACTTCAGGGCTGGTGCTTTATCCACTGCACCACCTAGCTACCCCATGCCTGTATATCTTAATTGAACAAACTCTGGGATAGCCAGTCTTATGTGGTGAAGAGAGAATTTGCTTGAGTCAGGACCACAGTTTTCACTTTAGTTTGGAATGAACCTTAGTCCAATATCCTCATTTTAGAGATGAGGAAATTTAGGCTCTGAGATGTGACTTTCCCATAGTCATCTGGCCAGGAAGACTCAAACTAGGGATTTGGATTCAGATTTTCCTAACTTCAGGTTCCGTGCTCTTTATCAACTTACTAAATTGTTGATTTAGCAATCTCTTACTCTATTTCTAGTGTAAAGAGCTCAGAGGCAGAATACAAGGTTCTATCTATAATAAGTCAACAAGCATTTATTAAGTACTTACTATCACTTTTTATAAATAGGAAACAATGTACACTGATTGGAGAATGACTGAACAAAATGGGGCATAAAAGTAGAATGGATTATTTTTCACCAGAAGAAATTATGAATTCAATAACTACAAAAATGTAAATGAAAACAAAATTCAAAAGCAGATGAATTCAGATGAGTGACCCTAAGTTATGAGTATGAAACATGTTTTATGCCATTCATAGTCACTGTGCTGGTTGTTTTTTAAAATTGTTTTTGTTTACAAGGGAGGACTCAGTGGGAGGGGTGTCAAGGATATCTCCTGTCATGTTAAAAAGATGGGACATTAATACAACTTCTTTTTGCAAAAGGTGAATTAGAAAAGAATCAGGTTTCAAGACCTGGTTGGATTTCAGCTACTTCTATGTCTTTCAGTGAGTTATTTCCTTTTCTGGGCCTCAGTTTCCTTATCTGTAAAGTGAAAGGGTAGAATTATTTGAGATTTACATTCCCTTCCATATAAAATCCTACGAGTTTACTAAATCTCTTTATATTTCTTTAAAAAAACTAAAACTAGGACCAATGGCTCAGTTACAGGGAGAATGAAGGAAACAATAATTTATTAAGTGCCTAGGATGTGAAAGGTTTTGTCTTTTCAATTATCTTATTTGTGGCCTCACAATAACCCTGGGAGGCAGATGGCATAGCCCTATTTTATAGATAAGGAAACTGAGGGATGGAGGTTAAGTTACTTGCCCAGAATCACACAGCAGCTAGTACATAGGAGAGACTGGATTTGAACTCAGATCTTCCTGATTCCAGATCCAGTGCTCAATTCAATTAGAGCTGCCTGGGCTCTTGCAGCATGATATGTAAAAGGAGTTTCCAAATGAAGAGGAGAGGAGAAGGGGTTAGGTGAGTCAAGTAGGGTGGAATCCTTGTCCTTAGAGGAGGAAATTATGAGTTTAACAGAGATTTCTTATGTGACAGCCAACTGGGGAGAAGGGCCTTTCCAAACTGGTCACAACCTTCTTTCTAGGATATTCCATTATTGGGAAGGCTATTTTAGGAATCCCGACTTTGATCAAAAAACCCCACTAGTCATCACTATACTTTTATTTTTTTTGTGGGCTGGCATTTGTATATATGAGAAAAAATAAGTGGAGGAGGGGGAAGAGAAGATGGAGAATGTCATTCTGTGGAGTTGGGGCTTTATCTATGGATACCCACCCCATCCCATAAAAACCTGAAGACTTTTGACCCTGCATCCCTCTGTTGTTCTCCTCCCTTCGGTTGCCAGACTCCTAGAAAGAATTGCCTGCAGTGGTTGCCTCCACTTCCTAACCACCCACTCACTTCTCATCACCTGGCAATTTGGCTTCAGACTTCACCACTCCAGAGAAAAGGCTGTCACCCAGCTTGCAGGGGGCCAATAATCTCAACTGTTAAATCAGATTTTTTTTTTTCTGGGTCCTCACCCTTTTTGATCTGTTGTAACATTTAACACAGCTGACTACCCTGTCTTCTTGGATGGTCCTTTCTTCCTCTGCTTCTAAGATACAAATCTTTTCTAATTCTCTTATGTGTCCTTTTCCCCACTTTTAGACTGCTTTTTTTTTTTTTTTTTCTTCCAAGTTTGCTTTGCTGGATTGTGAATCTCTAAACTCAGGTCCTCCCAAGGACCAGACTTGCCTCCCTTTTCTCTTCTTTCTTTCTCTTCTCCCCTTCCTCTCTTCTACCTTCTTTGTTCCCCTCTCATTCCCCTTCCTTCTCTCCCTCTCTCATCTGGGTATCAATTCTCATATATAGCATTTCTATACAAATGGCTTCCCATATTTATATAATCTAGACCCAATGTTATTCTTATTGATAGCCTCATATTTTGTATGTACTCTGGAGAGAACTCGACTTGGAAATCAGGAGGACCTAATAAATCCCGAGACACTTATTACCTGTGAGAGTAAACAAGCCCTCGACCCCTCTAAGCTATAGTTTTTTTTCTGCTATAAAATGAAAAGGTCGGTCAAAATAACATCTCTGGTCCCTTCCAGTTCTAAATCTATGGTCCTATAAATATATAGAAATAAATAAATGGTGCTTTACATCATCTGGAGGAATAAGGGAGTGGAATGAATTACCTCTTTCTATTATACCCTCTCCCATGATATCCTACCTTCTAGTTGTAACTATAAAAGCTTGGATCTCCTCACAGAGGTCCTGTAGGGATCTCGGTCAATCAATAAATATCCAAAACTGAGCTGATCATCTTTCGATTTCTACTGAAGATACTGCCAGGCTTTTAAGCTGTGTTCCCTGAGAAACAGAAATTGACTCTACTCTGTTGCACACAGTAGGTGCTTAGACATGTTTTATTAACTTGAATTGGGGAGGGGGGGAACTGGCATAGATCCTTGGGCCTTCTGACATTAAAATCCTGGTCTCCCAGTTCTTCAAGGGGGGTGGGGACACAGGAAGAGTTATAACTTTGTAAAATATTTCTTATCTCTTTCCCTCTTTCCTTCCACGTTTCCTTGTAGATATGGTCAAGGCTGGTGAGGTAAGGGCTTTTGGTGAAATGCACTCTAGTTCTCTTTCCTCTCCCCAAAATGAATCTCAAAGATCCTGACTCTCATCAGGTCTAGATGTGTTGATCCCTTTAAGTTTGGCTTTCTCTCCTCATATTTCCTTTCTTGATGGCATTTATCTAGAACCACACAGAGGCAGCAGGGTCCCAAGTGCCTGAAGACTGGGTCAGTAGAGACTTATTCATGGGATCTGGAAGCAGAAGGAACAGTGTGGGAAGCCAGAGGGTGACAGTGTTCAACTCTCACCTGTAACACTGCCTGTGGGACACTGGGCAAATTACTTCACCTTTATGGATCTCCCCAAGTTGGATGAGAGGACCTAGGAGGTTTCCTCTAGCTCTCGATTGACAATGTGATGTTCAACGTAAATAAGTAGCTCCATGGATAGAACACTGAACGTGGAGTCAGAAAAACCAAAGTTCAAATCTGGCCTCAGACAGTTCCTAGATGCATGACTCTGGCCAAGTGATTCAGGCTCCTCAACCATAAAACTTTGCTGGGCTGTTGTGAGGATCAAGTCAGATAATATTTGTAATGCGCTTGGCACAGTGGCTGGCTTGTAGTAAGTACTACTGGGCTCTCTCTGCTGCACCACTCTGGTATCCTGGGTAGATCAGTCGCCAAGCCTTTAGTAAGCATTGACTATGTGATGTCACTGTGTTTAGTGACATTTAGGGGAAAAAGAATTGTCTTTTTTAAGGACCTCATTCATTTTGCTCCCTCAAATGACCCCTTTTCCCAATTCTGGGTGGGGAAGCAAAACTTTGAGGAAGTTTCTTACATCTTCTGAGCCTACAATTTCCTAATCTATGGCACAAGGAGACTATCTTTGGAATCCTTCCAGTTATAAAATCCCATGGTCCACACATTTACTACGGACATATTAGATATTATTCCCCAGGAAGATAAAATGTAAGAAAGTTTCCCTCCCCTCCCATGCCAACTGTAAGAAAGGAAATTTAAAAAGCCAGGAGGACAATGCATGAAACCTCAGAGCCAGAGGGCAGGGAGGCTGGCACCGAAAGAAAAAAAACGAATTCAATTACCCTGTTATCATCCCTCATCAAATTCTACAGAAATAGAAACGAGACACACTCATTATGTGGAGAATGCTAAGGCTAGGGCGAGCTCTTTAGCCCACAGGCAGAACCATGTTCAATAAAGTCCAGGCTCAAAGGGGATGAGGGATGCCAATGTCAGAAGGCCACACTGCTGTCTACTGGGGCCGCTTTGGTGGTGGAATGAGCTTTAAAAAACCCGTATTTGTCTTAGCTGGAATCCAGTTTCTCATTAGGGTGGGTATCTGCTCTGGGATCAGTCTGCCACATGGCAGGAGTCTGCTCTTGCTTCCTCTTTCTCCTCACCCTAAGTGTGATGGGATGTTTCTCTCGCCTTTGTAAAATGCAAGCCATGGCTGAGTAGGAACAGCCTGTCTATTCTTTTTCTTGTTATTTAGAGGGAGCTCAGGGGAGTCCAAGCTTCTGAGTACCTCTGGTCTTTTGTTGGAGGGAGGGAGGCAAGCCTGTTTGCTTTGGCCATTTCCCAGAAGTTCCTTGGTTTGTGTCAGTTCAAAGGCGGGATCCTGGGGGCAGCTCTGAATCACTGCTACCCCCCTTCCATCCAAGGCCTGTAATTGTTTTTCCTGCAAAGAGGTGACTTCACGGAGCAGGAGCCCCGGATCTGAGTGGTTCCCAGGCTCAGTGTCCCCCTTTGCCTCCTGCCTGAGATCTGGAGTGTTGAGTTCCAGTGGTGCAGAGCAGCAGTGACTTCTTGGACACCATTTGGTGCTTCCAGACACCCAGCTGAAGCAGGTTTTTAGTTCCAGATGTCAGGGATTTTGAGGGTTAAACATCCTTCCTTTCCTTTTACTACAGCAGGGAATCAAATGAGATAAATGATTGTAAAAAATGTTTAGTTTAGTACTTGGCACATAGTAGGTTCTGTAGAAATGCTTATTCTTTTCCTTTCCCTTCCCCGGGAATCACAATGAATTTTGAGGCTTAAATATCCTTCCTTTCCTTTTACTACAGCAGGGAATCAAATGAGATAATGATTTTAAAAAATGTTTAGTTTAATACTTGGCACATAGTAGGCTCTGTAGAAATGCTTATTCCTTTCCTTTCCTCTTTCCCAGGATTCACAATTTGAATTTTGGCTTAAATGCTTATTCCTTTCCTTTTCCCTTCCCCAGGATTCACAATGAATTTTGGCTTAAACATCCTTCCTTTCCTTTCACTACAGCAGGGAATCAAATGAGATAATGATTGTAAAAAATGTTTAATTTAGTACCTGGTAGACACTATACAAATGTTTATTTCTGTCCTTTCCCCTTCTTCCCCTGTTAACCTGAGATCTACAAGTCTGTAGAAAGTTTCTAGGGGCTTGTGAATTTGGATAGGGGAAAAATTGCATCTTTCCTTTTAGAAATCTAATTAAAATGAGCCTTTCCTTCTTCAAATATCTAAAAACATGATTCTGGGGCGGAGTTCACAGACTTCACCAGACTCCTAATGGCACTCAGGACACATACAAGGTGAAGACCACCAGTTCTAAAGGAATAGGCTTTTTCCTCCCTTTCCCTAATATTTTCTTTTTCTCCCCTTCCAATCTCTGCTTCACAAGCAAATTATTTGCCCCCCCCCCCCCCTCACATACTCACATATACTTCCCACTGCTCCAGAACATTTGGATTCATAGGAACATACTAGAGTTAGATAGTGTCTTTGGGAACTGGAGTCCTTCCCATCACCTATTTCTAGCTTTGCTGCCCCCTCCCCCACTTCCCGGGGGCTCTGTAGGTATTCCATACATGCTGATTTATCCAGCAGGATCTGGTTTCTCTTTGTTCAGCTTTTCCATTCAAAATCCCTCTGACACCTCTCTGTTTTTCTGAGGGACTCTGGATTAACATGGCGGGCTAAAACAAAGGACAAAGAGAGGCATTGGGCAGCCTTGGCCCCAAACCTTATTCTGGGAGGTTGAAGTTGGAAGCTGTCAGAAAATCACCATATTTTCAGATTACCTTTGACCTATCCCTCTCCCACTTCCAAGCCAGGGCAGATACTCATCTACCTTTGGAACATTGCCGGAAGGGGGTTCCAGCAGCTCCAGTCGGTTGGGAGGAGGAGACCTGAGAAAAATTATCTCTTCCCATCTCCTCTATTTACAGAGCAGGCAATTCTGCACACCTAAGAGGGATAGGATTTGCCCAAGATCATCCAGTCAATGGAAGAGTCGGGGCTTGAAGATAAACTCATTTTATTCTAAGCCCAAAGTTCTTCCCACTTTGCTGGACTCATTTGGTTCTTAGACCAGTCCACTTCAGGCTCCAGTTGGGAGGCACTTTGGCCTTCCAATCTGGGACTGCTGGAAAGGCAGTGGCAGAAGATGGAGGGCAGGACGTTAAAGTGGAAAGTTGGCTGCATTTGGGGTCAGAGGGCTTGAGTTCCAAGTCTGACTCTGCCATTTACCTCTTTGGGGCCCAATTTTCTCTCCTGTAAAGCAGGAGAAGGGGAGAGATGAATTAGATCCATTTCAACACTATATCTAAGCCCAGGCTCCTTAAACTTTTCACACTCGTGAGCCCTTTTCCCCTGGGAAATTTTTAGGTTACCCCAGGCATGTAGGTATATAAAACAGGCATGGTTTTGCAATCCGAACATTCGGCCAAGAGAACCCATATGGGATCATGACCCGCAGTTTAAGAAGCTAGGGAATAGGATCCCCTCCCCCCAAGCCTTTAAACAGGAAAAATGGTCAGCCTCACTAAATCACAAGTCAGTGAAACCCAAGGCTCCCCCTCCCCCCAGCGGGGCCGTAGAACGCCCAGGGTTGCTGGGAGGAACTGTTGGTTTTCCCTCGCATCCCCACAATGCTTTGCACACACGGAGTGGGCAATTAATAAATGCTTATGGAATAAACGAACGGACCCAGAGCGCCGTTTCAGGATGGAGGCAGGAAGACTCGAGCCCAAATTAGGCCCAGCTACTAGCTGTATAACCTTAAACAAGTCATTCAATTTCTGCCTCATCTGTAAAACGGGAACAAGAGCCCTCCCCCTCCGAGTGGCTGGCACGGATCGTTGTAAAGCGCTAAGCACAGGGCCGGCACACAGTAGGTGCTTTATAAAAATGTAGGCGATTTTTTTATTATTGCAAGGGGGCTTTTTTTTTTTTCTTTTTTTTTTTTTGCAAGTGAAACTGGACACGCAGAGAGGGCCCGGCAATCTCTCTCCTACTCCCGCAAAGCTTTGCACTCAGGCTCCTGGCTCCCACACGGAGGAACTCGAGCCATAAGGGTTTCCGTCCTCTACGTCTCGCACAGCCGGGTCACTCCGCCCCGCAGCTCCTCCCCCTCCTCCTGGGCTCCCGGCCCATCACTCTCACTGCTCAGATAAGCACTTACCCACCAGGCACCTCTCCAGCCCGGAGAAGGAAGCCTAGCTCCGGGCGAACAGGCCCCGCCCCTTACCTGGCCAGGTAACAGGCCCCGCCCCTTCACCTGCCCGGAGGAGTAACGGGCTTCTCCCGGGCTCCGCCCCACAAACAACAGCTCACCCTTTCACCAGCTTAAATTGCCCCGAGGGCAGTGCCCTGAGCCTCTTCCTTGGAGGCAAAGGACTCGGGTTCAAATGTTGCACAAGAATTTATTCATCGCCTACCGAGTGGGCTAAGCGCTCTATCCTATCTCATTCGATCCTCACAGCTCAGGGAGGCTGGTGCTGTTACCAAGCCCCTCCTGGCAGCTGAGGAAACCAGCGCCTTGTCCAGGGTCCCACAGCTAGCAAATGTCTGAGCCTGGATTTGAACTCGGATCTCCAGCCTCCAAAACCAGGGCCAGGTAGGCACGATGTGGACAGGACAAAGTAGGCGTAATTACGGGAGCATTCAAATCCCAGCGCGGACGCTTACTAGCTAGCTAGCGTCACCCGGGGGAAGTCTCAGCTTCGTAATCCGTCCAAAGAGGCGTTGGGCTCCCCCGTTGGACCCCTGGTTGTGTGGGCTTCAGCCTGGGGGTGGGGCTTGGCGAAGCCCCGCCCCTCGCTCGGTAGCCACGCCCACACGGGACAAATTCCGCCCCGCCCATTCTTCCTTTTAGAGTGGCTCGCCTTAGACCAACGACCCCGCCCCTGGACGACAAATCACACCCCCATACCCTACAGAGATTCCCCCTTCGGGTCCCGCCCCCAAGCCACGCCCACCTCTGACTCCGCCTCCTCTCCTCTCGGCCCCGCCCCTCGGGACCCGCTCTCCGGCTCCTCTGCGCCCTCTCGGCTCACCTCTCCCGCCTCGCCTCCCGGAGATTCCCGAACTTTGCCGATTCCTTCCCTGCCGCCCGGGTCGGCTCGGGCTCGGGCCCTCCTGGCCGGAGGCGACGGAGATTGCCGAAGGGCTCGGGCCCCGCCTCCTCCCTTCGGGCCCGCCCCTGCCGGGCTGCTACGACGGCGGCTCCGCAGCTCCGGGCCAGTCAGCTCGCTCCGGGCCTCGAGCCCCTCCCCCAAATAAACATCCGCCCCCCGGGGATCCCGGGCCCGCCCCGTTCCTTTCCTCCGGTCTACAGCCTTCGAGAGGTGTGTCTGTGTCTGGCTCCCCGGCTGCGAGGGTTGAGCGTGTGAGACACCGAGAGCGCGGGAGCCGGAGCCGGAGCGCGCGGGCGGATAGCCGACGAGGGGGCCGCGTGCGCGCGCGCGGCGGCATCAGTGGGGGCGCGTGCACTCTCGTTCTCCGCAGCGAGCCGCGAGACCCCGAGGCCCAGACTCACAGCGAGGCTGAGACCGAGGCTGCCGGGAGCCGGCCGAGCGGAGCCCGGCCGAGCGAGGCGAGAGCGCCAGGGGCCGGCCCGCCGCGCACGCGCACGCGCCCCCGCCCGCCCGCCCGCCCGCCTTGGGGAGTCGCTCGCGCGCGCGCGCGGGGGGCGGGGCCGCCGGGAGCCCGAGAGTCGCGACAGTCGCGCGGCCGGTGGCGGGGCGCGGCGCGGTGAGCGTGTGTGAGGGCGCGAGAGGCGGCGGCCTGTCGCGTGTGGCCCGGAGCGGCGGAGGAGGCGAGGCGGGGCTGGCGGGCGGGCGGATGGCGGAAGGGGCCCAGGCTCAGCCGCGGCCGCCGCCGCCGCCGCCCCCGCAGCCCCCCGCGCAGCCCGGCCCCGCGCGGGGCGTCATTGGCCCCGCGCGGGGCGTCAAGCGGGAGCCCGAGCTGGAGCCGCCGCCCCCGCCGCCGCCGCCCCTGCCGCCCGCGGCCCCCGGCCCCGCCGATCCCGGCCCGGGCAAGCGGCAGCGCACCCGAGGGGGCGGAGGGCGTGGGGACGCCGGCCCAAGCGCGGCCCGACGAGGGGGCCGCGGCCACGGCCGGAGCGGGAGCCGGAGCCGGAGCGGCGGCCGGAGCTGGAGGCAGCGGCATGCAGGTGAGCGGGGCGGGGCCGCCGGGGCACGCTCGCGGGGGGCGGGGCCGGCGGCAGCGCCGGGCGGGGGCGGGGGCGGGGGGGGCGCTTGGGAGAAACGGGACACCTAGAGGGGGAGGGGCACCTGGTGGGAGGGAGACCCGGTGGGGGGAGAACAGCTGGGGCGGGGGGACACCCCGGTAGCGGGGGGGAGGGGTGCTCCCGGGGAGATGGCGTCTCCTGGCGGGGCAGGGGCCGGCCGGGAAGCGGGCCACCCGTGGGGACGCCTGCGGAGGCATCTTGGGCCGTCTTCCTAGGCAGCCGGACTCCGGCCTTGAGAAGGGGGTGGTGGGTTTGGGGGCGAGGAGACTTTAGGGCCCCAGCTGTCTGGGGGAGGCGATGCCCGCCTTTGAGGGCACTCTGGGAAGAGCAGACTGAGCGTGCCCAACTTTTAAAAGCGTACCTGGTGCAGGGGAGGGGACCCCTGGTTCTGCAGGGAGGTCGCGTTTGGGGGAGAGGAACGCTGGGTCTGGCAGCGGGAAAGCCAGGTAGCTCTGGAGGAGGAGGTGCTAGCCCAGGGAGTGGGGGGCACTCATTCTGGGGGATAGCTACTCGGTTTGGGGGAAAGAAGCACCTGGTTTGAAAAGTGGAATCTTGAGATTTGGGGGGAATGCTCGTTTTGGGGAAGGAAAATATTCATTTAGAATATCGCCCCTTTGTTAAGGGGCATCTGATTTGGGGGGAAATGGAATGGGGTTCTTAGATTATGGGGGGAATGCTCTCTGGTTTTGGGGAAAGGGGGATATCCTGCTCTGGAGATACAGCACCCAGATTTTGAGGTTTGGGGGAGAGCTGGGTTAGATTTGAGGGTTACTCGTTTTGGGGCAGTGACGGTGACACCTGTTTGATGAAGGGAACATCTAGATTTTTGAGCTGGGGCATCCAGAGTTTTTTAGGGGAACAGCTGTTTTCGGAAGAGGGGATGTTTGGTTTTGGTGGTCCTGATTCTTGAAGAGGGGCATTTTGGAGGTAGCGTAGGAGGTGCTAATTTTGGGGGAGGGAACACGAATGGTGGAACCTTTGGGGAGGGAGTTGCCAGTCTGGTGATGGGGAACTCAGTTTTGGAAGTGAGTGGCTGAGGAGAATTTAGTTTTGAGTGGGTTATCTGGTTTGAAAGGGAGATGGATGTTTTCAAGAGGGGAATTCTCATTTTGTTTAAGGGCACCTGTTCTGAAGAGTGGGAGAGGTGTTGAGGGCTAGAGAGAGAGGTCTGTATGGCTGTATAGAGGATGGAAGAGGAGAGAATGGGGCCGGTGGGGGTGGGAGTCCCCCTTTGGTCATCCCCCTCCTCTCCTGTTGAGAAGGGAACGGGAGAAAACTTGGTTTTGGTGCTTGGGAGTGAGCAGAGAACCAAACAAGAGGGGAAGGGGAAGGGAAAGGAGGGGGCTGTTGTGATTTTAAGGGCCTGGGTACCTGGACCAGAGGGTCTACATACAAGTGGAAGAGATGGAATCAGGGAAATGAGGCAAGAGAAGAGAGGGATGGAGAAGTGACTCGTAGGGAGTAGAAAGGGGATGTGGCTTAGGTTAAATCAGTTGTGGGACTTTTAACAACAGAAGAGGTTAGTGATGTGGTTACAGCTCACCGAGCCTCCTCAACTTGGGGTAGCACATCTGCTGAAGCGGCATCCAGGACCCAAAAGCATCCTCCTTGTGCCGGGCTTGGTTGCAGCCATTCCCTTTGGACCTACAGCCAGGCTTCTCAGAAACTCCTTTCCCACTTCCTGGACCTCAAGCCTGAAAGGAAGTTTTTGGAACTTGGGGATTCTGAGAGGAGAAATTAGGGGTGGAAAGAGTGGGGATGTGATGTTTGGTCTGTGGCAGTAGCTTCAGGGAGGTCGTGGTCTGAGGTCAGAGCCAGAGCACTTTGTGGTTGGGGAGGGGGGTATGAACTCAGACTGGAAAAGCCTCATTTAGTGTGAGAAGTTGAGGGGGTGCTGCTTATTGTGGCTTTTCTTCCTGGTGGTGCCATCAGAAGCTATTCAACCTGGCCAATATTCCTTAGAAGTTTTGGCAAACCTTTCATTTTCTCTGTTTTGCTTCCTGATTTTCAGAGCCCTTACAGGCTTCCTGGGCTACATAAATGGCTATGCCCATGCATGGTATTTTTCTGTAGGATTCTTTGCTCTCCTTTTAAAGACAAAATCTCTTCTAGAAAAGGTTATCTTGTTCTATTATGTGTTGATTTAAGGGAGGTGACCCACTTGTCTCCTATAGTGCCGAGGGTCCCAGGAGTCCCCAGATTGAGGGCATTTCTTCTTACTGGATTCTTTTGCTTGATTTACCTGTTTTGCTCTGGCTTTGACCTTTAGCAGGGAGAATTACTACAGGGAGTCGTAATCTAAGGATCCTGGAAAGAAACTAGAAAGATTGCAATTGCATATCAGTCCTATGGCAGAGGAGTCCTATTGTTAATGTGAAAGTTGTATATTGAATGCATGAAACTTTTGGGGCTTAATTGTTAATTTCTTTAGGACATGGTTTCTTTGGTCACTTGAAAAACTTTTCCCCCTCCCCTTTAGCCCCATAGAATAATCTCTTTCCAGATTGATTGAAGATCTTAAAATCAAAAGTCCCAATGTTCTGGGACTTTGGGGAAGGGGGATGGGTATAGGAGAGGAAATAGATTGAACAGTTTAAGTAGCAATTTTCAGTCTCATCTTTTTTTCCTACTGTATATTCAGATGATGCTCATTTACTTATTTTTTAGTTCCTAAGTGCTCTAGTTATTGCAGCCTAGAGGCATGTCAGTAATTGAGTTTTTGCCAGTGTCAAACTTGGTAGTAGGTACTGTGGGGAAAGCAGATGTTTCTCTTTGTTGAAGCTCCTAGAGGGTCTGTCTGTCCAGAGATACTGAAGCTGAGTGGTGGGCTAGATAGGTGTCTCTTGAGCCTCAGGTGGTTTAGAAAAGTTTTATGGAGGAAGCAGAATTTGAGTTATGTTCAAAGGAGCCAACAGGAAATCACTCAACAATTATACTTAACCCCCTGTGGCTCTTCTAGGTTCTTACTTTTTATTCTAATAACAATGCTAATAATTATCTTTATGTATATTTATACACGTATATTTGTGTAGTTCATTGCCTTCTCTCATAGAGGGGAGATTGCATGGAGTAAGGATGTGATGAACCCAATGTTTGCAAGCAGAGACATGATTTCAGATTCTAGCTGTACTATTAGTTCTGTGGCTGTAAGTATGCCAGTTAATTCTTCTGGGCCTCAGTTTTTTCATCTGCAAAATGAGGTGCTTGGACTAGTTGATTTCTAAGGTTCCTTTCAATTAATCTTTGACTGAGAGCAGTGATATCTACTCAAATAGAAATGGGGCTATTAACCATACATAAGGATCCCATAGTCTGCATATTGACATAGTAAGCCATGGATTCACCTTCTCTCTTTTCTATTGTGTTTTTATTTATTTTGTTAAACATATCCCAAGCATATTTTAATCTGGTTCTGGTAGTACTGTGGGTGGCCTTCAGACTTCACTCTGAATACCTCTGTTTTAGAGCATGAATGACTCTGGCAGTGTTGGGGAATCCACCTTGTAGGCCCACTAGTCTTCATGGATCAAGCTTTTTGTATGTGAGTAGGTAGCATCAAAGGAACGGAGCTGGAAGAGGACCTCAGAGATCTTCCTCTCCAACTCCCTCTTTTTACAGATGAAGAAATTGAAACTAACAGAGGTTAAGTGACTTTCTCAGATGCATCTTGAGACAGGACTTAAGTCTCCCTGACTCCGATCCTAGTACTTTATTCACTTTACCATCTTGAATAATACTAATTTTACATGATAACATATGGTCCTAGGATTTCATTTATATAGGGAACTCCTGGAGGAGGAAATTCCATCTACCAAGGCAGGCCATTCAGTCACTGCACATATATTATCACTTATTTATTATTTACATTATTATTATTATTATGCCTGCTATGTGCCAGGCACTATGCCAAGGACTGGAGATACAAAGACAGATAAAAGACAGCTCCCTGTCTGATGGGGGAGACAACATGCAAACAGCCAAGTGCAGAGAAATTCTAGGCAGAAGAAACAGGAGATAGTGAACAGAGGGAAGGGGAAACCTTCCTAGAGACAGTACAGAACTGGGACTTGGAGGCAGTCAGGGAACCCCGGAGGCAGAGAGGAAGATGAGGACATTAGTTCTGCCTGATCTGGAAGGCATCTTTTCTTTGGTCACTTATCTGAGAGAGTGTCTGGAGCCCTGAGAGCTTAAGTAAGTTGCCTAGTTCATAGAGCCGGCATGTTTTGGGGTCAGGGATTCCTGGCTGAGAGGCCAGCTCACTCTCCACTCTGGTTCTCAAGTTATGCAAGCTGACATTTATACAATACAATTTAAGGATTACAGAGCTCTTCAAATACATTATTAATTCATTTGAATGTTACATTTGCCCTGAGGGAATGTGGGATTACAGATGTGTTTGTCCCTGTTTTACAGAAGAAGAAGCTGGGCTTCAGAGACTTGCAATGACTTATCTTTGGTCACACAGTTAGTGTTGGAGATGGACTTCGAACCCAGACCTCTGGTGGGTCACTCGAACTCCTCTTCTTTCCACTCCATGTGGACGTGCTGGTGGGCAGTAAGACGCTGCTGCTGGTAGCCTGGGTAGCTCACGTTCCTTCCTGAAATGTGTCCTAGAAGCTTGAGTGCTCAGTGATTGGTTCAGGTACGAGAGTACAACCTGCTTGGGCCCCATATCCTCTGTCATCTCTCAGCCACTCTTCTGAATGTTTTTTCAGTCTTGCTTGCTTCTGGGTGTTCTTTCCTAAGGAAATTGGCCTTTTGGGGGCTGGTATGGGACGGTCCTTTGGTATCGTCATGTAGAACATTTTTGGCCAATGTACACTAAAGGGTTTTTGAAGTGAATTGAGTTGATTGTATTTTATCTTAGTTGATTATGGAACACTGCAGTGAAATCTACGGAGAAATCCTAAGATGAAGGCCCCTTGATGAAATTCCCCAGCCTTCTGAACAATGCTGATCGTAGGATTTAGAGCTGGAAGGAATCTCAGAGGCCATCTGGTTCAGCTGATGAGGAAACTGAGGCCTTTCTAGAAGGCGGAAGTGATTGGACCAAGGTCTCTCAAGATAAGTAATACAGGTGAGATTCAGACCTGGTATTCTGACTCCAGAGGCAGTGCTCTTTCTGAGATACTATGGACACATCCATTTCACAGATTAAGAAAGTAGTGAGTGGAGTCACAGAATTCAGAGGTCTAGTTTCTAAGAGCTGGAGATCGTATCTTTAGCCAGGTTGTGCTGGGGTATCTAGGAAATTGGATTTACTGTCCCTTTGCAGTAAATCACTAGTTTATAGTATGTAATTTAGGAGAGTTGAGAAAAATCCATATTGTTTATGTTTTAATCTTGGAGTTCAGAATATATTCCTATAAGAGAGCCAGTTGATTAGAATCATAGCAGATCTAGTCTCCAATATGTGAAAGCATCCGAAAGAGAAACGAATGAAAGAGGGAATAAGAGCAGTTCTCTTGGCACCATGTGATATTCTATAGCAGAACCGTGTTGTGTAAGGGAAGAAGACACCTTTAACTACTGAAATGTGTCTGGGGAAATGGAATCGGTTGTTAAAGGGGAAAAGTACCTGGAAAGTATTTTTTAAAATAATTCATTAGCAATGTCATTTACTTTAAACTTGATCTATAGCACAGGATAGTCATAAATTCCTTCTTTTAATACAGTGATCTGTGGGGTACCTTTCCATCCTGCCTCCCAATTTTTCATTTTTCATGAGCAGAATGGTGTCTTCCATCCAGCAGATACTTAAGAAATATTTATTGAATTCAATATAAACCAGGCAAACTAGAAACCTAATTTAGGGAAACTTCAGAAAGATTTTTAGGCGATTGTTTCTTTTATAAAAATGGATCTTCCCAGGGAAATTGAAAATTTGATTTATGAAAAGCTAATGCCACTTCTAGTGAAGGTGTACCACACCTATGGTGTTAGAGCTTTTAGGGAAAACTTGGGTGGTGTGATGGGGAAGAACAATTCAGCCTAGAATTGGCTGCATCTTTAACAGATGGATGTCTTTGTGCTTTAGAGATCACCATCCTTTCCCTAACTAGCCATCCCGGGTAACAGGAAACAGAAAGAAAGTATTTCAGCAAAACTAAGTAACACCTCAGCTCTCCTCCACTCTTCTCCCCCTGCCTAGACAAAGAAGGGAGGAAGGGAGGTGCGCTTTCTCTCTGGAGAGAGCTGTTCCATTTCCTTTCTCGTGGGAGGTCTTTCCTTCTTCCTGGGTTTGACTGATACAGCTTTTGGTTTTTGTCTTTGGTGACTGGGCTTAAAACAACATATTTTCATGATTTTCCTTATAAATAACACGAATGACATCTTGTTAAACTTTATGGACCTTTGATTCAGAGGGGAATAAACATTGTTTTGTAAGTGGAGAAACAGGCATTGTGAAGTAGAAGTGATATCAGATTTCACAGGGAAGATGATGAATGTGGGATAGAGGCTGTATGAGAATCAAAGTAGGTTTTAAATTAATTCCTTTAGTGTGAATACTTATTAAATATTAGTTAAAATGGGGGTACAAAGACATATAACAATGTCCAGAGTTTTTAACCGCTTTAATTTAACTACTCTGGAGTAGCACAAATTGTGCTGTTTCTTTGGATCAAATTTTTTGAGAGGTAAGGAGATTATAGTGTTCTTGTGACAGCACCACACTGAACAAATTTGTACCTCCTGACTCCCATACAATGGTGTGGAGACCATATGAATGTATGATGACTCCTAGCTTTTTTGGGAGTGGGGAGTAAGTTTGGACATACTTCTACCACCTTAGCTTGTTTTTGTCACCCCCTCATAGAAGTTTCCTTCTAGTAGGAGAGATGATAAGTGCCCCCATATAACCTGAATGCAGGTATGTTGTGAATATATAAATAAAATTATTGCTCCAGTGATTCCAGGTGTTGGCCTTCACTGAAGTGTGTCTCCCCTGGTAGAGGTCTGGTCAGCTTGGCTGACATGTGAAGGCAACAGAGGTTAGCTAGCTTTGACATTTATCATATTATGAAGAAAGCTGGCCCAGACCTCCAGCTTGGAGTACTGAGAGCATCGTTCCACTCCTCATTCTCTACAAGGTAAACAGGGATTTTATGAATATTCACACACCTGCAATCAATTAATATTTGAGCACAGGAAATCAAGGATCAGATTGCCTTGTCCCTCACCCCCATCCCAGTCACCTTTCTTCTTCACCTCTGTTTCTGTTTTCAGAGAGCCTTCCCTTACTTTTAACTCTGACATCAGTGGAGAGCTGGTACAGTCTTAAAATATTATATAGGACCTCTGGGTTCTGGTCTCCGTATGAATCTGTAAAGCAGACCCAAAGATCAAGCATCCTTGAGAAGAATCTGAAGAATGGCCTAAGAATCATAAAAAAGTCTAATGACCCTTTCTATCATGAGGCTGTCTAGAAATCCTGGCTCAACGACATAGCCTTCACGAAAGCTGCTGAAGAGAGGCCCCAGCACTGCATTGGCCTCCAGGACCAGAGCAGCTCCTCCAAGCAGGAATCTTTGGGGATCTTATGCTCCAAATCTGGAAACAGTCATTATAGCTTTCTGATTTTTTTCCCCTGAAAGGAATGTCTGCTACCCTGCCACTGGCAAAAGAAATTGGATGTGACTAGCCTTCAGCAGCCCACTATCTCCTCCTCCTTCTCCTCCGACCTGCCAGCAAACAGAGACTCTCCTGCTGAGCCCTCTGCTCATGTCCAGCCCTCTCGTTGGGGCCCTGGATCAGTGAACTTGTTCGAGGTAGAAGATTTGGACGGGAAGCTCTGAAGTTTGCCTGACAGACTACTAAGTATATCCAGTGAGGCTCAGGGTGGACTAATGTGTTATCAACAGAGATATACTAAAAACCATGATACTTTGGAACTGGGAAAATGGGGTTGGGGGAAGAGAACTTGGGCACCTGCAGGAAGAAAAGATTCAGGCTATTCCCCCACCTAATAAATAAAAAAACTTCAAACAGCAGAGCAGAGTTGTAAAGAGCCTGACAAGTTTGAGTCTTAATTCTACCACTTTTTACCTGAATTACCTTGGGCAGGTCACTTACCTTTTGATTTTCCATTAATTCACTGACTTTCAAGGTCCCTCCCATCTCTCATTCTTTGAATAACTTGATTTTTAAAACTTTGCTGAATAAGCTCATTAATGGACAAAATGATAGTTCAAGTTTATAAAGCATTTTAAAGTTTAAACAAATTATCTCGACCAGTATGAGGTAGAAGTATGATTCCCATTTTATGGATAGAGAAAGTAAGGGACATAGAACCCAACTGACTTGCCCAAAGTCACACAAGCCAGGTCTCAAACTGAGCTCTTCTGACTTCACCGCCAGTCTGCTTTCCACAACATCACACTCACTTGCCGACCTAAGTAATCAGAAAATGGAAGTGCTGAAGAACTTAGGCTCAGGCCCCACTCAGATCCAAACCTCAAAAGTAGGTTAATTCTCAGGATTCTTTACTAAGGCGGACTTTTCTTCATGGAAACTAATGGGGTGATTTCATAAATAAACATCAGGGATCAGACCTCGCACCTGCAGCTAACTTCCCAGCCCACTTTATCAACCTCAAATTATTGAAATATGTCCCAGATTCATATGGCAGACCTGATGGGATTTGTCCCAATCCTGGCCCAAGCAGCTTTGCACAACCTTCCTAACAGGATCAGCACCACTCAAAGGGGATTATCCAAACTGATCAGAGATGGATTAGATAATGCAACCTTAGCCAAGTGAGCTGCCTGCTGGTATGAGACCAAAGTGCTTCTATAGGGCCTACCCTAACCATTAGGACGTGCTCAGTTCTCAAATTCCATTTGCCTTCCATCCTCTGTGCTACTTTCTTTTGGGCCCAAGTTGGTATTCAAAGAAAGGCAGCTAAGCCTTATAACCAGAGTAGAACTTCCTTCATACGTGTAAACGACAACATTGAACAAACCTGCTTGCTAAAGTCACTGTTGTGCCTTTGTGAGTTCTGGAAATCATTAATACCTGTGACATCAAGTTGGAGAATTACCAGGAAAATCCCTGTTTACCCTGTGAGAATGATGGGTGAAATGCTGCGCCAGGTACTCCAAGCTGGAGGCCTGGGTCAGATTTCTTTAAAATAAAATCTCTAACTTTCTTGCCTTCACACATCGGCCAAGGAGACTGGAACCCACAGTGAAGGCCAATACCTTTAATCATCCATAGCAATGATTCTACTTGGAGTCCTCTTCTCATGGCATAGTCACAATCTCCTTGTGTATAATGACTCTTTTGTGATATTTTGGTTAAAAGAAGAATATGCAGAAGAGGAAGAGTCAGAGGACCCAGTTTTCTGTTGACATTTGTGCTACTGCTGTGATTTTGGTTTATGGCTATCCTGAGATGATCCTTGTACTTGGAATGAGAACCGCTTTGCTAAACTGTAGCCCTAACCCTCTGTTGCTCTTATGATACTTATATAATTTGACATCTCTCACTTGAAAAATATAAAGCTTGTAGCTTTTACACATGTTAACGTAAATTTTTTTCCGATTTCTTTTCATGTTTGAAAAAGTGAGATACCTTGAGTAGTTGAATCTGTTTTGAAAGTAGATATGATAGAGTCATGATAGGAACCTCCCTTCCTAGCTCCTCCTCCTTGACCCCTTTCCTGCCCGGCTGCTAAATGTTTCCCTTTTTTGCTAGTTAAAAAAAAATCATTTATGCATTTCATAATTTGACCTCCTTCTAGACATCTTGCACCCACTGTTGAGCATTAATAAATGTTTGTTAACTAAGCAAAAGAAAAAAAAAAGCCTGCAAAATAAAGCCCTCAGTACCATAACTGCCCAAATATCCATTCTAAAGAAGTATTTTATATATTTCCTTTATCTCTCATTGTTAGGGGGGAAGGAGACTGAGGGGTCACTAAAGGGGTCTGTCAACCAGTATAATCTTCTTTATACAATAACTTGACTGCTTGGTGTGGGTAGCAGCCAATTTTGATACGTAAGTTGTACTTTTCATGGTGGTCTTTTGGCAAAGACTTCCTCTCCTTGCAGGCTAAGATAACCACAGGAAATGATATTTTTTGTAGCTGTTACCCCTCCAGGGAGAATCTCTGATTGAGCTGATTTTTCCATCTATCTGTAATCCCCATCTTCTTCCTGATTTCTTTGAAAATTTGAATATCAAGACTGACACGTTTTGGCTTTTTGAGATGTCTGTCCTGTTGTTCATTGGTCAGGGGACCCAGCAGTCAGCTTAATGTTTGTTGACAATTAAAAAAAATCTGTCATCCTTCACATCTTCTACATTCTTTCTGCTATTCTGTTATAGTCACTGCTGACAAAGAAGGGAGCTACAAGGGCTGAGGGTCATTTTATTTTATAGGTCGTGTGTATATGTTTCTCAATCATGTTTGACTCATTGTGATCCTATTTGGAGTTTTCTTGGCAAAGATACCAGAGTGGTTCCCCATGTTCTTCTCCAGCTCATTTTAAGGATGAGGAAACTGAGGCAAATAGGGTTAAGTCACTTGTCCAAGGTCACATAGTTAGTAAATGTCTGAGGCCAGTTTTGAACTCGGGAAGAGGAGTCTTTCCGAATCCAGATCCAATGCTCTTTCCACAGTGTTATCTAGCTATCACGATTGCCTGGATTGCCATGACATTTCCCTTTCTTCCCCCATAAAATTTATTTCCAGGCAAACAGCCCACTGGTAATATATATGCTTTTCCTGTTTTTGTCTCTAAACTGGGGATAGTACCTACTTCACAGATACTAGCGCAAGTGAGGATTAGCTGTGATATTGCCAGGGAAGACTCAAGTTTCTGTGGCTTTTGATTCTTACATAAGTCAGTTATGTGCCAGGAGCTGTTCATTGAGTAAACTTGAAACTGTCCCTTCAAGAAGCTTCCCTTCTAATATACACACACACACACCTTACATATGTGGATACCACGCTTCTCTGCAGAGAATTTACAGAATGACTACAAGGTGGTATTGGAAGCAAGCCAACTAGTGGCTGTGGAGATGAGGGAAGGGCCTTTGTTTTCTTGTTGAAGGTAGTCTTTGGACTGAGTCTTGAAGGAAGTGAGGGATTCCTAGAAGTGGAGGTGAGGAGGGAATGTGGGGCTCCAGGCCTAGGGGTAGGGAGAAGGAGGAGGGGGAAGAGAAGGAGGAGAGCCAAGCCCAGGGGCCTTGAAGCCTGTGTAAAGCTCAGGGATGGGAGGTGGAGTTTAATGTTTCTAACAGCAGGTAAACCAGTATGGCTGATGGAGGGAAGTTTCGGGTAGACAGAGCAGAGAGTGGGATAGGGAGCTGGTGTGGGAAGAGATTACATTTTCTCCCAAAGGTAATTATAGTAAAAGGCTGCTGGAGTTGATTGAGCTGGTAGATGGCTTTGGGGAGGAGGCTGGAGAGGATCCCAGAGAGAAGGCTGGCCTAGTTCTGGTTGAGGTGAGAAGCAATGAGACTGAATGAGCTGGTGACCGTGTGATGAGAGAGAAGGGGTGGAGAAGATGGATTCCATGTACCATGTACCTTGACTCTTTTTGTTACTACAGAAAATGCTTAGGCATATTCGAGTGTATGTATGTACCGGCTTTTTTATCTTTGGCCTTCCTGGCCTAAATCTTTGTTCACTTCTGCCCCAGGTCAGCTCCTTCTATCACTTGGGTATCCTTTGTCCTGCCTTGCTGGCCCTGCCGATCTGGGGAAGAGTCTCTCCTGGGAAATTTCTTGCACTGTGATGAATAAAGCTAGGCTCTCTGGAGGGTACAAGAGAAATTCTCTTCTCGCTTTTTATAAACATACATGACATCCAGCTGCTGCAGCTGGAAAGCCCAAAGCACCAAGAATATTGATCTCTGTCACTTAGGAAGCAGTTGACATTCTTGAATTACCAAATAAATGCTAATAAACCTTGTTTTCTTCAGGGTAGAAAATAATAATGGAAGTTTAGGATTTTCACATAAGGTGAATTCCTGGTTAATAAAACCTCATTCCTTAGTTAATTCAAAGTCTCAAATGTGGCTTTCTGGATGGTTAAAAAAAAAAAAAAACAAATCTTTTTTTGATGCCGTCTCCTAAGTTTCTCCTCTAAAAAGGGAAAAAAAATTGTGTCTGTATCAGGTAATTGGAAACTTTCTTCCAGGGATGTGGTTTTTGGAGAGGCACATGGTTTATTTCACTTTCTGGCTATATTGGTTGTGTCACGTCATAATTGCTTCTGCTACAATCAAAGTACTTTTTAATTTGGGGAATGGATGGAAAAAGTTAGTAACTATGTGAGGTGGAAAGTGGGCGGTAGAATGATTTTAATACACTCGGCCCAACTTTTGGGGTGGTGGTGGGTAGGGAAGGGTCAACGGCAAAGTTATATTTCTAGAGGCAAGCCCAGAAGTTGGGTATTGCCAGACTAGGCCAACTTTGGGCTCTGGGAACTAACTGGTGATCCTGCTGCTCTTGAGCCCCAGTGCTGAGGCTCATGGGAAGTTGTTCTTATTGCTTTATTTTGGGAAACTTTTGCCACTGGAAATTGGCAGCTGTCCTGGGGGAGGGATAGTAATTGCTCTCGGCTGTAATGATGTCTTGCAGTATTCTTACAAAGATGTCATTTAAGGAGCTCAACTCAGGAGTGTGTGGGCTGTCATGAGACACTAGGGCTTTGGGGCCACTTTTCTTGGAAATTGTTGGGACTTTTTAATGGGCCTGCTCTGTTTGTTTTGGATTCTTCAAACAAAGAGAGATGCCACAGCATAGGTAGCCCTCCTGCCATGATTTAGAGACAGCTGTGGAGTAATGAAATGAACACTGACTATGAAGTCAGAAGATCTAGTTCAAATCTCACTTCTGCTGCTCATTAGCTACTATGTAATGCTGTACACAGAACTGCTCCGAGCCTCAGTTTTCTCATCTGTAAAATGAGAGTGCTGATGCTTTCATTATTTGCCCCATAGGATTATAGAATAGAGATGGAAAGGACCTCAGAAGGCATCCAGTCTAACCCTCTCATTTTACAGATGAAGATACTGAAACCCAGGGAAGTAATGGGAATTAACTGTTAAGTATCGTACAAGTAGTAAATGGTGAGGTATCTGTAAGGAAAGTGTTTAGTCATTCTTGTGCTACAGAAACATGAGTAGTTGTAATTATGTACAAAATAGCTTCGTTCACTCAGTCATAGTGATTTTCTGCTCTGTTACAGTATGTTGGAAAGAGGATGGGATTTGGAATCAGAGAACTTGAATTCAAATCTCAGCTCTGCCAAATACTACTTGAGTAACTTTAAGCAAGTCACTAATCTTTCCGGTGTGAGATCAGGGTGGGGTGGGGGGGTTGGAGTGGGTGACAGCACAAGCCCCCTCTAGCTCTTGGTCTCAGCATGCATGCTCTGGACCCTGGAGCTGTGAAGTGTCCTTTAGCTATCCTGGATGTCATAGAAGAAAAGGGGCCTGTAGTTGTGGAATTGAGCATTGGACCCCATCTTTCCCCTCAACAGTGAGACTTCCTGGTCCTCGGTCAGTTTGAGCATGTCGTTCAACAGCTTCCACCTGCTGTTGGTCTATTCCCAGGGGATAGGAGAGAACAGGATCGGATGATTTCTGAGTTGGGCTTGGCAGTACTGTAGGAGGCTCCTTGGTGGTCCCGAGTTCCCACAAAACCTCCTTCATTGCCCGGAACCTGTGAAAGGGCTTTGTTGCTGTCAGTGCCTGGCACATAGGATTGGAGATTCTTCTGCAACCTCAGGAAGTCCTACAATGGTTGCTTCCTGGAGGGGGGAGGGGTGGCTTTGGCAAAGATTTCTGGGAAGTTAGTAGTATTAGTCCCTTGCCTTATGCTTGCTGGGATGTGTGTGTGTGTGTGTGTGTGTGTGTGTGTGTGTGTGTGAGAGAGAGAGGCAGACAGACAGACAGTGTGTGTGTATATGAGACAGAGATAGAGAGGCAGGTACATACAGAGACAGGCTGCCAAGTTGAAATGTTTGAAGGGCTTGTTAGAGTAGTATGATGTGAGTGTCTTCTGTTGTGTTCGTTGTTTTGCACATAAATTTACTGTAAGTTTTTGAGAGTTTATCTGTTAGAGGCCAAAAGCCTCAGTCACAACTAATACCGGGTTGATCTACTTTTAATGTCCACTGGAGAGGGGGAGCATATTTTAGGAGATGCACAGTGACTGGCACACAGAAGAGGTGTGTAATAAATTCTTGTTGATTGTAGAGATCCATGGACTTTGAGGTCAGAGTTCTTCTGGGTGCTTATTATTTCTATGGCTTTGAATATGCACAGTATCTCTTTGGGATTCATTTTCTCAGAAGTAAAAGACCCCTTCCATATCTAGAATTTTATAATTTCATATCTTTTGGCTGACATCAATTTTATGACTGGAAAAGTCAGTGTTTCTTTGGGTTGATATTAAGGATTTGGAATTGAAGAGACTTCTCTACTTTCACCTCCCTCGTTCTGCCAGCCCTCTTTACCCCCACTGATTTCTAATTTTTCACTCTTTATCTCATTACAGTCTTTTTTGTCATGCTTAGTGAGTGGCTTATTCTGACCACATGGGATGATGTCAGGAGGAATATTGGGTTCAGAATCAGAACACCTTGGTTTTACCACTTTTACCCCTATGTGGACTTTAGGTAGCCAGTGAACTAATCTCAATTCAGTTTTCTCCTTTGTCGGATGACAGTGGTAATACTGGCCTTGTGAAGTGATATACTTGACCTGAAAACACATTGTAAACTTAAACTAAATGTTAGGTAAATGAAAATAGGATTAATAGTAGCTCTTATTGACAGATTCCTCCCTTGCTTCCAGCAAGGATTTCTTGTAGTAGTTAGGATTGATGATTAACTGATTAGTCTGAATAATAGCTAGCTTCAAACTTTGGCTAGTATTAACACATATATACATGCATGCTTCATTCTCTCAGACGTGCTTCAGAGTGGTGATTTTGGTTAGCTGTATTTTGGAAAATGCTGAGATTAAAAGGTGGGTGGTATGCAGTTTTCTTTTCTTTTTTAAAATAAATTTTTAAAAAAATTCTTTTAAAAAATTTTGAGTTCCAAATTCTTTCTCCCTCCAATCTCTCCCCTACCTATTGAGAAGGCAAGCATATGATATCAGTTATATGTCTCAAGTCACACAAAACATGTTTCCACATTAACCATGTTGCTTAGAAGAAAAAAAAAACCAAGAAAAATAAAGTAGAAAAATATGCTTAATTGTACACTTAGTTCATCAGTTCTTGTGCTGGAGGTAGGTACCATTCTTCATGATTCTTTTGGTATTGAATCAATTTGAATCCAAATTGAATCAATTTAGATTATTGTATTGTTGAGAAGAGCTAAACCAGGTGATTATCATATAGTTTGCTCTAACAGTGTTTAGTGGTCCCTTGGTTCTGCTCATTTCACTTTGCTCCTCAGTTTTTCCAAACACTCCCCTCATCATTTTTATATTTCTTATAGTACAATAATATTTCTGCATAATCATATACCAGGACTTCTTTAGCCATTCTACAGTTGATGAGCATCCCCTCCATTTCCAGTTCTTTGTGTAAGAAAAAGAGCACAGTTATCTTTGTTTATCTTTCTCGCAGCAATTTGGAATAGATGTTCCTTGTGGACTTGCTTTTTCTGCCTTTTGAAACCTTTTTCAAGACTTATGTTTCTAGTTTCATTGAATAGGATATAGAATTTAACTGTTCTTTTATGATTTTGTGTTGTGTGTTTTTTCTCCCTTTACTTGATGTTTTAGTTGTTTAGTTTCAGTTGTGTCCAATTCTCTGTGACTCCTTTTGAGGTTTTCTTGGCAAAGATGCTAGAATAGTTTGCCATTAACTTCTCCAGATCATTTTACAGATGAAGAAACTGAGGCTAAGAGTTTTAAATGATTTGCCTAGGGTCACACAGCTACTAACCATTTCCAGTGGAGCAGTAATGAACTGAATCAGTTACGCCCAGAGAAAGAACTCTGGGAGATGACTAAAAACCATTACATTGAATTCCCAATCCCTATATTTATGCCCACATGCATTTTTGATTTCCTTCACAAGCTAATTGTACAATATTTCAGAGTCTGATTCTTTTTGTACAGCAAAATAACGTTTTGGTCATGAATACTTATTGTGTATCTAATTTATATTTTAATGTATTTAACATCTACTGGTCATCCTGCCATCTAGGGGAGGGGGTGGGGGGGTAAGAGGTGAAAAATTGGAACAAGAGGTTTGGCAATTGTTAATGCTGTAAAGTTACCCATGCATATAACCTGTAAATAAAAAGCTATTAAATTTAAAAAAAAAAAAAAGGAAATGATTTGGTTGATCTCCTTGCTGAGGATGGCCAGGTCCATCAGAACTGGTCATCATATAATATTGTTGTTGAAGTATATAATGATCTCCTGGTCCTGCTCATTTCACTCAGCATCAGTTCGTGTAAGTCTCTCCAGGCCTTTCTGAAATCATCCTGTTGGTCATTTCTTACAGAACAGTAATATTCCATAATTTTCATATACCACAATTTATTCAGCCATTCTCCAACTGATGGACATCCATTCAGTTTCCAGTTTCTAGCCACTACAAAAAGGGCTGCCACAAACATTCGTGCACATACAGGTCCCTTTCCCTTCTTTATAATCTCTTTGGGATATAATCCCAGTAGTAACACTGCTGGATCAAAGGGTATGCACAGTTTGATAACTTTTTGAGCATTTCCAAACTACTCTCCAGAATGGTTGGATTCGTTCACAACTCCACCAACAATGCATCAATGTCCCAGTTTTCCCACATCCCCTCCAACAATCATCATTATTTTTTCCTATCATCTTAGCCAATCTGACAGGTGTAAACACCCATTTTCAACCAGTGGTTCTTGAAGGTTAATTTTTTTTGCATGCTGGACCCCTTTAACAGATAGTCCATTCAAGTCTGTGGATCACTTCTCAGAAACATGATTTTTGAATGCATAAAATAAAAATTAAAAAAATGAGACCACCAAGGAAATAAATTGAAATAGTTATTTTTTCAGCTCTCTTAGTTTATTTTTAATACACATTGTTATTATGTTGGGAGAGAAAAATCAGAGTAAATGGGAAAAACCATGGGAGAGATTTAAAAAACAGAAAAAAGAAGTGAACATAGCATGTGTTGATTTACATTCAGTCTACTTAGTTCTTTTTCTGGATGTAGATAGCATTTTCTAGTCAGTCTACTGGGATTCCTTTGGATCATTGAATCACTGAGAAAAACCAATCCATTCACAATTGATCATCGCACATTCTTGCTGTTACTGTGCAGTGTATTCCTGGTTTTGCTTGTTTTGCTCAACATCAGTTCATGTAAATCTTTCCATGCCTTTCTATAATCAGTTTTTTCATCATTTTTAATAGAACAATAATATTTCATTACCTTCATGTATCACAGCTTGTTCAGCCATTCCCCAGTTGATGGGCATTCACTCTTTTTCCAATTTATTGCTACCACAAAAATAGCTGCTGCAAACATTTTTGCACATTTGGATCCTTTTCCCTCCTTTAGGATTTCCTTGGAATACAGACTCAGTAATGGGATTGTTGGATCAAAGGGTATGTATAGTTTTACATATTGAGCATAGTTCCAGATTGTTCTCCAGGATCATTTCACAACTCCACCAACAATGCATTGGTGTACTGGCTTTCCCACACCCCCTCCAACATTTATCATTATCCTTTCCTATCATTTTAACCAATCTGAGAGGTGTGAGATGGTACCTCAGAGTTGTTTTAATTTGTATTTCTCTAATCAATAGTGATTTAGAGTATTTTTATATAACTATAAATGACTTTAATTTCATCATCTGAAAATTGTTTGTTGATATCCTTTGACCATTTATCACTTGGGAAATGATGTGTATTCATACAAATTTGACACTGTTCTTTATATATTTTTGAAATGAGACCTTTATCAGAAATACTGGCTGTAAAGATTTTTTTTTCTAGTTTTATACTTCCCTTTTAATCTTGTTTCTGTTGGTTTTGTTTGTGCAAAATTTTAATTTAATGTAATCAAAATTGTCCATTTTGTCTTTCATAATCCTAGTTCTTTTCTGGTCAGAAATTCCTCCCTTCTCCAAAGATCTGATGGGTAAATTATCCTTTGTTCTCCTAATTTGTTTATGATATCATCCTTTATACCCAAATCATGTATCCATTTTGACCTTATTTAGGTATGGGGTGTGAAATGTAGGTCTATGCCAAGTTTCTGACATTATTTTCCAGTTTTCCCAGCAATTTTTGTTTGACCATCAAGGAAATAAATTGAAATATAGTTATAAAAATATTTTTAAAAACCACAAGTTCATGAACCTTGGGTGAAGAATCTTGGGAATTTATGTCTTTACCAGTTCTACAATTAGAAAATTCTTTGTTCAAACACAATCTGAGATGTCATTGTTACAAAGCTATATGATTTCTCTTGTGCAAGTTTAGGTGGTTGATTGTAATATTGATAGGTCTTAGTATTAATTTTGGAAATTTAAGAATTTTAGAAATGCTGTGATTGAAAAACCCTTCTCCTATCCAGCCTTTGTGCTAAGCTTCTTAATGAAACAGGTCCTAGGGTGATAGAGTGATGCATCTCCAACCCCTGCTTAATGCCATTCCCCTTAGTAGGAGGATCACAGAGTTTATTTAGGCTGTTTTTACCATGATTCAGAAAATTGGAAAACTTCAGTGGTTTTGCTGGATTTAGTGTAAGCTCCTTTCTTCTTATTTTTCATGGATAGAGAACATAATTCATTGTTTTGGATTTGTGATCTCATCTCTGTGGACATTCTGATGATTAAATTGTACCCCACCCCATTCCCTGTTTCCTCCTCTATTTTGTGTTACTCATGTATATATTTTTCTACAAATTCTCTCGGGGTGGGTCATGGATGATTTCTCAGTATACTGATGGGCTTTATGTAGCTCTCTTAACATTATATAGGTACCAGTGAAATCCATGGGCTGACTATTAATCTTCACTCTCACTCTATGACTAGCCCACAATTTTTTTCCCGGCTCATCGCTGTTCATTCCTATGTTTTATGATGAGTCTTGGTTAGTAAAATGCTTTGAATGATTTCTATTTACTTGTGTCTCTCCATTTTTGGGGGGACCCCAGGTTTTGCTTCTTTAGAAAGGATGTCATTTTGTTCACAGCTCTGTAGAACATCTCCCAAAAATGAGTCTTATGAAAATTAGAGATTTTATTTAAGGGAAAAGTTTGGGCTGAAAATCTGAATGATTTTCTAAATGTAGCACTGATTACTTTGTTCTTTCTGACTTGGGGCCCAGTCTATTTTGCCTCTGTAAGATCTAAGATGTGCTCACTAGCTCTTTGGTCCACCCATCCACTTACAGATCAATCTGGACAATATTTGTCATTCATGTGTTGGGCTGAATTTTCTTGAGTGATTATGGATGGGTGTTTGTAGAAGGTTCCGCAACATTCTGGGACTTGATATGGTTGGTAAGATATCATCTGTAAACAGGTCCATCTTGGAGACTTTACCATATTTGAGCAATTCTTCCTCCCTTTGGATTAGCTTGGAACATCTTCTGCCTGCAGTCATTGGTTAAGTACTGCACCCTGGGTTAAGGGTTAATCCAGGAGTTTGCCTGTGCGCTGTGACTGGGCAGACTCCTTTGTTGAGATTGCTTTTCTGTTCTATGTCTTGCTTAATTGGAACAATTGGTGTCACTCAGCAGTTGTTTCTGTTGCCTCTTTGAAGGAATCTTGTATGATTTTGGCACAGACATCCAAGATACCTTGTTGGAGGAGGCTCCAACAGGCTCCTCTGCTGAATCAGATGCTTTCTAGAAGGGTAGCTTGTGAATTCTGTTGCTTTTGGCCAATTGTATGACTGTGAAGGCATCGTCAGTTCAGGAGTGTCATTGACTGTTCCTTTCTGCACCTTCCAGTCTAGGTGACTTTGGGAAAGGCTCTTCACTTCTCTGGGCCTTGATTTCTTATTTTATGAAATGAGATATAGTTGGATTCTAAGGTTACTGAGTTCCCTGCAGCTCAGGATTATGATTGCTAACCAAGATCCTTCCCATATCTAAATGGTATCCTCAATATATGAGTATATATCATATTCATAAAGATTTTGATTACTATTTTGGCCGTGATTTTTCTCAGCATTAGATTTTTGTCCTCTTTCACACATCTTGAGGAGCATCTCTCCATGCTCCATTATTATCCACATCAGCAACTGCTTCCAGTACTTAGCAAAAATAAATGCGGGTTGACTTGACTGTATATATTTAGTCTTGTCTCAATGTTTTTCCTCCATATTTCTCTATTCATAATTTTAACTTATTGTGTTGTCATCTCAGGGTCTACAATGCTAAAGTCAAAAGAGTGGTATCACTGTCCTTGAGGGAGAAAATGATTGATTATAAACATTTTAAGTGCTTTTTTTTCTATTTTTAATCTTATCGAGGCCCTTCCAAATTCACCCATAAATATTCTGGGATTATCTGGTGTAATTGGGCTTACCAAGCTTTCCATTAACTTCTTTTCCCTTTAATTGCTTCTCACTGTCTTATAAAGTGTGTCTGCTCATTATAATGTACCTTCCATGAGATTTTACGAACACATTTATTTTCAAACCCTTGGCTTGCTGTTCTCTGTTTGGCAGGGAAATCATTTTGCTATGAATTTGCTGTTGCTAAATTGGTTTCTAGGTTCTTTTGACTATTTCTTTTTGGTAATTAATTTACAGAGATTAAATTTCTTTAGGAGATGATAATAGTCTGTGATTACATCTATTCCTATATCTGTTTCCTATTTTTTAATAGGAAATAATTATTTAAATAGTTCATGTTGGAGTGCTTTTAGTTGAATAGTTCTTTTAGTTCGTAGTCTTTTAATTTGGTACTTATTTTGATCTTTGCTCTAACAAGTCAGTAGTTTGTATAAATGGAATAGATATGAAAGTTAGTATAAAGTGGGAAAGTCATATGTAAAAATTATTCCTTCTCCCAGATCTCTGACATCACTTATAAGATGAAGTATACCTGGTTATATCCTTGGACAATTGAAAGGGAATTGAATCTAGAGTGGTGAATCTGGAGTAGTTATCTCTACTACTCCATTGTGGTTTTTCAGGATTGGGTTTGCCTAGAGTCACAAAGGGAAGTAGCAGAACCTAGAGAGGTCTCCATGTGCTCATGGTGTCTGGGCAGCCTTTTCAGCCCACTTAAAAACTCTGAAGAAGGTCCAATCTTGTCCAGGCTTCCATATAACCAAAGAAGCTGTCCAAGGACAGCATCATCTGACATGCTAGAATAATGGAAACCAGAGATAAGGAGAAACAAAACTTCTAGGGTTTTGTTGGCCGGCCTAGAGCCATAAAGTGGGACTTAAACAACCAGCCTTAGGGCTGGACAAAGTGCTGGTTCCCCTTTAATCTTCCACCTTTTAGCTTCCTTGAAGATTTGTGAGACTTCAGGGGAGTGGTAACTTGTTGGGAGTTTGCAGTAGCAACTCTGAATGTCACCCAGATCCTTCTCACTGTTGGCTTGAACTGCAGTGGCATTGAGCCTGCAAAAAAGGTGGCATATAGCTCACTCTTTGGTGCTGCAGGACACTTTTGTGTTTGCAAGCCTGTATAATCATGTATGTGTCTGAAAGTGTCGTGTATTGTACAGTATTTGAATTATTTTTCTCTCTTTTCTTTTGCTGAACTCTGTGAATCTGGGTATGTTATATGGGGACTTACTGCAACTACATAGTTCAAAAATCACCTGTTTTGGAAATGACTTGTAATTAGTTAATTGTTTTTCTTAAAAAAAAAAAATATTCATGATAAATAAACATTTGTCACCTAATTTCTTGATTCTGAGAGGGAACTCTTGCTCCTTCTCAAATCCAATTCAGATTTCATCATGGCATTGGAGTTGATGTTGGATTTTTAAAAATGAGAATTAACCATAAACTGTGTGCTCATGAGCAGCTCAGAGGTGGTGGAAGATGCCTATCATTGAGTGGATTTAAAAACCTAGGATTTCCCCTGTGTTGGCTCATATTAAAAAATAAGCACAGTAGGATTTTCTTCATTGTGACACCTTTCACACCAGATATATGGACATACCCACAGCTATTCTGATCCACTCCCATTGTTGCCGGAGGCTGTTGAGTGGTCTGTGAAATGAGTTTTGGGGCTGAAAGGTGAGGAACAAAGCTTTCCTCACCAATAGATGTCCTTTTTCTCAGGAGACTCATTTATCATTCTTCCTATTTTATTCTTACGTTTATAAGGAGGTTCGAGATTGGATGGATTCCCTCCTTCCTCTCTTAAGTCTTCCAGGCTGCCCAAATCTGGGGGCATTGGTGACTTTTTCTGTTCACGTTCAGAGTAAGGCATTCTAGTGCTCAGTGGAGGATTTTAGGTCAAGACTCTGAATCTCACTTTGTTTAACATTTATGTAATCAAGATTTTATTATTTTTTTTAAAGAAGATGGCCATGGAATTGATAATTATTTTTATTATAACATTGTATGATGAGTAACTCCAGCCTTCCAGAATATGCTGTGAGTCTACAGGTTATGTTGTTGGCAGTATAGAAAGACAGTTGGGTTGTATGGGGATGTTCAGAGAAGTCGAGCACCTCTGGTGTGAGGGTTGCCAAGCCCTTTTGGGGGCTGTTCTGCCTTTGGTGTCCAACTTTTGTTCAGCTCTCACTGGTGGCTCCAAGAAGCTATAACACAGGGGTCCTCAAACTTTTTAAATAGGGGGCCAGTTCACTGTCCCTCAGACTGTTTGAGGGCAGGACTATAGGAAAAACAAAAACTTTGGTTTGTGGGCCTTTATATAAAGAAACTTCATAGCCTTGGGTGAGGGGGATAATTGTCCTCCGCTGCCACATCTGGCCTGCAGGCCGTAGGCTGAGGACCCCTGGCTTAGAGCTTAGTCAAACACCAGATATGCTGAGGTTATCCACTGCTGCAAGTCATCTTGACTTTTATCTTACCACTGGACTTTGTAAGGCTGATGACTTTGTGCAGCTCTACAAATCTAATTTATGAGCAGGTCAAGACTAGATCCCATGATGTGGGAAACCTAGGACCTACTACATTGTGAGAGTTGTGAAGTGGGAGGGAGTGGGGGGGAAAGAGAGGGAGAAAAATTTAGAATACAAGGTTTTGCAAAAGTGAATATTGAAAAGTATCCATATGTTTTAAAAATAAACAACTTTAATAAAAAAAAAAAAAGACAAAAGACCCCATGATGTCAGTGGTACTCTTTGAAAACGAAGGACCAACAACAGCAAGAAAGACAATTGATAACCTTCCCATTCAGTTCCCTCCACCCCAGTATATGTGACTGAACATTTTTCATAGTCCCAGAGTTCAAAGATGAATGTGTTGGCCTTGTGCAGATAATATGGCCCAAATTATTGGCAATCTTATACTCTTTTGCCATATTGGGAATAGTAGCAGATCAGATTCAAGATACTGTGTCCTCAAGAAGCCTGATAGCCAAAAACACCTGCCTTGCTGGAGAATCTGGGAGAGAGTTTGGCAAATGACCCTGATTAATCCATCTGTGCCCCCTGCCAAGAGGAGCTGGTCCAGATGCTCCTGGAGGTTTGAGGTGTGCTGCCAGAGGCTCTGCATGTCAGGCCTGATGCTGGGGCCCTGTGGTGGTGTATTTCCTGGGAAATAGCAGGTTAAAGGCAGCTGGTGAGGGAGGTCTCATCAGTTTGCATTGTAGGGACATAATGCTGATAATTCTAGGGGAACTGGTTCCTAAGTGAAGGATTTATGAGCATCCCATATCTACTTCCAGAAAGAGATAGCAAGATATGAGACACCAGAGGTGGAAGTCTCAGGAACCGAAGTTTTCTCATACATATACATATACATATACATATACATATACATATACATATACATATACATATACATATACATGCAGATGTGTATATACACACATAATGTATTTACATATATTTATATATGTATGTGTCAATATGCACAGAATGTATAAATACAAAAATACTATCTTAACATTATTCTTAGCAAGAACTATTTCTTCATAGGTTGTTGGCTAAGTGCACATATGCTCACAACATAAGAAGCAATTCTCTGAAAATTAAAGAAGGATGTATGAGATATGGGAGAAAGCTAGGTCTGCTCTGGTCACAGAGATTTTAGACAAGATTTGGGTCTTTGTGGAATAAGAATAGAAGGAAGTCTTGAACATACTGAGACTCATTCTGATGTAAAGCTGGAAGGTATTTGAAGAATAATTTTATTGATGGGGAAATTGGCTCTGGAAAAGGGATTTAACTTGCCCAAGTCCCAATAGAAAATTTGAAGTAGAGCCATGATGACAATTGAGGGCTTCTGCTTTTGAGGCCACTGTTCAACCCATGCCCTGCTGTCTACTTTTTTTCTTTAACTTCAGAGCCATAGGCAGGAAAAGGTCTAGAAAAGCAATCTGGGACGATTCTTAAATTGTCTCAGACAGGTGGGAATTTTACCTAATTTTAATACTCTTCGAAAGAAAACATTCCTAGTGTTTAACCCTTTTATTGCCTGCAAGAAAGTTCTCCTTCATACCCAGCCTTCACCTCTGGTGTTGTAGTTTAAATCCGTGTTCTTTTGAGTTTATTTTCTGCTAAGGGGGTATGTGTGGGCCAGTTAGATGACTCTTTAATGGCTGGGGATGAACTGAACTTTTGGCCTTGGGCAGCTGTTTTTCTTCTGTATGCACTAGGCAGATGAAGTCTAAGTTTATGATTGGATTATGAACAGAGAAATCTGTACAATTCATCTTCTGCAGAGCAGAAGGGAAAAAAATGTCATCTTGTATGGAGGTACTTTGGCCTCTCACATAATTTTTTCCCCCTCCTTACAGCTGATTTCACTTCAGAAAGTACTTTCTTCTCATTGGAATTTTGGTCTGCGTGCTGTACTTTTGTAATGAAACAGGCTGATCCCGGTGTTCAGTGATCTCACTAAGTGCTTATTTCACTGCTGCCCATACATAGGGTGCTCATAAGTGGGAGCACAGCATAGAAATACTGAGGCTCTTCAGTGGGGTTCAGAATGCTTTCTGGATGTAAATCTTTGACCTTTACCCCTTTAAGAGGTGGAGGGAGGTATTTTTTAAATTGTGTAGAACCTTTCAGTTTATCACCTCCTATTTGAGATGCTTGTGACTTGTAAGGAGAGAATTCCTCCTTGGAGCTGAAATATTTGTGCTTTGAATGCACTCAAAGGCAAATTGTTCTGGAAAGTTTGAACCCAATCTGGTCAGATGTTTCTGAGTTATGGGAAAGTGTCTAAAATAAACTTTTTTCCAGCTAAAAATAATTTTGCTCACAAGTTAACCAAAAATGGCTGACTAGAAATGCTTTTGAATGGTATGTTTAAGCCTGAAAGCTCAGGAAAAAGATGTTGGAAAAGAACCTTTGATACTTGATTGGCTTTGTCTGGGTGAAGATGGTCTGGAGTTCTGATTCCTTAAATTACCTCATGAAATGAAGACTAGTGCGGGGAAATCATGTATTAGATAAGTGTTGGCCCTTATCATCTCAGGCTGGACTGTTGCAGTAGTTGTTTGGGGAGGAATGGGAAAAGAATCTGCCTGCTTCAGGGCTCTCATTGCTCCTATATTCAGTCATCAGTGGGATTTTGGGAAAAATCCTGCTCTAAGTCTCTTCCCCCCATTAAGCTCCAGTGGTTCCCTGTGGCAAATACAAAATGCTTTGACATTCACAGAAAGCTTTTATCTTTACCTGCCCCTTCTAAGACACTATTCTGATCTTGTCTGACAATATTTTACTCCCCTCTATATACTCTTTGGTACAGTAACACTGATCTCTGGTTTTTCCAGGAACAAGATGTGTCTTGGCTCTGGACATTCTCTCTGGCTTTCCTCCATGCCAGGAATGCTCCCGCTCCTCATCTCTGTCTGTTAACCTCCCTGGCTTCCTTCAAGTCCCAGCTAAAATCTCCTACAGGAAACCTTCCTGACTCTTCTAATTATTTTCTATTATGTATTTGTCAACCTTTCTAAAATTTAGTTTTCTTATCTATAAAATAGTATTAACTACCTCCTAAGGTAAGGATGAATGGATATAATGTGTATTATAAATTCTATAACTATCGATTATTAATGATTAAACTAAAATCAGTAATTTGTATTTTCTCTATGTTTTCTGTACATCATTAAAATTATTAAATTTCTATTTCAGTTTGAAATAGCTCAGAATCCTTTTACTGACATAAAAGTTATATGAAAGAAAAGACTATCTTAGTTTTTTCTGTATGCCTCATAGTGTTTTACATATGTGGGCATTCTGTAAAGCTTTCAATTAATATTACCTGACATCCCAATGAAGTAGACAAATGTGGGCATTATGGGCGGGAATAGTTACTTCACTTTATAGATGGAGAAGCTGAGAGATTGATTTTTCTAACGTTGCACTTTAAGTAAGTGAGATGAATTAGAATTCAGTTGGCACTATGCCTCTTAGAGAAAGAAATATCCTTTTACATATGATTAACATGAATGTGGGATGTTTCTCTCTTTTTCTGTTTAAATATACTTCACTGTGGAGAGGATGTGAGATCCTTGAGAGTAGGAATTATTTCTTTGTATTTGTATCCCCAGAATCTATTACAGTACCTTGCACTGTTCTAGGTACTCAAGTGCTTTTTGATTGATTGTAATGCATCTATTAGATCTATTCTTGAGGTACTTTGTGCTATCTGTTTCAGCTTTAAAAATAGAATGGAGTGAAAGGGGAGAAGGATCATTACATTTGTAGGAAATGGACCTTTCCATTCCTTCTTCAGAAAGAGAATCGAGTAGGGTCATTTGACATTGCCCTGTGGTGTAGATTTGGTGACAGGTACAGAGAAGGAAGATCACAGAGAAATCGAAAGGAAGGCAGTGAAAGAGTATGATGAGAAAGAGAGAGAAGGGGGTTGTCAAAGGAGACACACACACACAGTAGTGTCAGAAATGAAAGATGTCTTTCTAGGTGCTATTGGTCTTGCACATGTTTGTTTGTTAAAAAAAGAAGGAAATTTAGTGTTCTCCAAAAGTTATGAATCACCTACAAATGAAGAAAAGCAAAAGCTTAGGTTGTCAGCCTAACTCATGCTGAGAACACATATGTAGCATTTATGGTTAAGTGCTGGAAGCTCTGTGGACAAAAGTGCTTTGGCAGTGCTTTTATGAGACAGGCTTTCAAGTGGGGGGATCGATTGTCCTGTAAGATGTACAGCATTAGCATCCTGGAGCCCTCGTTTGGGCATTTCCTGCTTTGGGACATCGAGATGTATAAAATGATTATTGCATCCATATCCCATGTTGAAAGGCAACCCCATTTTCTCTCTGAGGCTTTTCTTCCTCACATCAAGTCTGGCTGCACCTTTGGCTATGGAAGGGGGAGCTGAGACACACTGTCCCTGCCTCCTCTGAACCACTGACTTTCAAGCTTGTGGATAGGTGTAGTTGCCGTTAATCTGTATGCAGACCGTTCTCTGAAATTCTTAAACCAAGTTTGATGTAAGCCATGAGGTTGGTGGGGGAAATATAGCTTCTCTTAACGGACTTCCTTAGCTTTCAGACTTCATTTGTGATTTTGGGTGCTTTTACTCCCTTCACTCCCGCTTGTAACTGAGGCAGTTTTTTTGTGTTCATCCTGTGACTTGATTGTTGGGCTGTTTGCCTTTGAGTTGTAAAGTCTGACCTTGCACTGAAAGCAAGTCGAGTTCCCTACTTCCCTTCCCCCATACCTGCTCATCTCCACCTGGCGATCTCCCTGGGCAGGTCTGAAACTCTCTCATCTGCTGGCTTGTGCATGGTGCCCTTGAAAACAGACGAAGAGACTTATTAAAATCATTGCTGGTTACCACGGCAACGGCTGTCACTGTGGACTAATAGGAAAGGCAATTCTTGCTGGGTATCAGAAGCATATAAATGAAGGGGGTGGGGGTGGGGAGAAAGGGCAGGTGGCTGCTGCTGATTAACTAGGTGGCTGATGGATTGGCTGTGGTGGGGCCAGATCTCTTAAGGATTGGCCAAGAGCTTTCTGTTTTTCTTTTCTCCTCCTCCCCTTTCTCCCCTCCCCCAGTTTAGCGCAGTGCACGTGGTGGGTGTTCAATAAATGATTATTGAATCCAATTCCTCCCTTCTTCTTTTTGTTTATCTTAAATCCTGCATTTTCCATGTCACTTAATCCTATGAATATTTCAGTTAAAATTAAGGGGGGTTGGGGGGGGAGAAGATAGTTGAGAGCCTTCAGTTGAGAGTTCTTGGAGCCAGAGCCTAGAACAGGGAAGGCTTCAACGCTGATCCAGCCCCAGATTGGGCAGGTGGCCTGAGTAGTTGGTGTTGGGATCCTGCAGGAGAGTGGCCACCAGGAGGGGCTTATGCGGCCTCAAGTAGTGAATGAAACTACCTTCTGTGATATCGAGGATGTTTGTGGATCTTCAGGGGAGGAGAGGACTTAAACTAGGAAATGTGGGATTCTGGAAGCATTGAAGAAATACTTAGGTGTAGGACAAATCAGACAAAAGAAGTATCTACAAGGAACGCTTCTGATGGGTAGATGAGACAGAAATATAGTGAACAGTTAACAAGACAAATCATTTAAAGATTTTAAATTATTAGTCCAATATCTTATGGTAGCCCTTCCATCCTCCAGATGCTTATTCCTGGTTACTTTGTATGGAATGGGGGTACCTCTGGTTCATCTAGGGCTACTCATTCACACAACATTAGTTGTGTGAATGCCTACTGTCATGCATATAGTAATGGTAGTGGTAATATTAGCTAGCACTTAGATCATATTTACAAAATATCTTGAATCTGTGATCGTAATAATTAGAACAACCCTGCCAGGCTCTGGCTCCAAACCCTGCTATTTGTAGCCTCATTTTGTAAATTAATTGCTAAATGCTTTGCCTAGAATCTTTAGCACGATTTGAACCTGGGTCTTTCTGACTCTTAAGTGTAGCACTCTATCTACTGAATAGTCTAGCTGACTGGTAGATAATCAATAAATAATTTGTGGAGGGGAAAAACTAATGATAGGAAAATTAAAATGAGAACATTGGTCTTTGTGGTGTAGATTTAGAGTCCAATAACCTTAATTTAAATCCCACTTCTGTAATTTATATGTATGTGACTTTGGGCAAGGTTCTGTCTGGACCCCAGTTTTCTTATCAGTACAGTGAGGGGAGGGTTGTAGTTTGATTAGATGCTTTTTAAAGATTCTTTCAGTTTAAAATCCTGTGAACTTATGAAAGAGGCTCATGCAGATATGTTCACATTCTATTGCAGGCTCTGGGGCATCCAGAATCATTAGTGATAGGACCACATGATGCTAGAAGGGCTGAAGTAGTTTTTGGTTTGTTTCAGACCTTCAGAGTGTTGCTGGTAAAGACACTTTTCCTTGTTAAAGCTTCACCCTTCACTTGAAGACTGTATGATGTTTTTATGCTTTTGAACAACAAAAATGACAAGGGAAAAACTAGACTAACTGAGCACCTAACAAGCAATGATAGTCATCTGAGCTCTAAAACAGAGAGGAAATGAATCCATATTGGGCCTGGCTAGAGGACCAACTACTTATTAGTTGTCTAGCGCTTAGGTAATCAGAGTCTGCTACATCAAAATCAACAGGGCCCAGAGGTTACCAAAATCCCTGATTGTTTTCTTCTGTGCCTACCAAGTAGCTGGCACTTCTCTTGTCAAACAAACAGAGAATCCCTAGGTTTTCATTACCTGATGTCAGTCCATTGAGCTTGCATATCCTTCAGGCTGGATGCATGTAGCACCACAGCCTTCCCTTGTGCCTCCCCTCTTCCTCGTTTTCCAGGACCAGTGTGTTGGGGCTGTGAATTGGTGTAGTAGGAGACTTCTCCCAAGAGCATAGATAGGGTGCTAATTTCTTGCCAACTTGGCTTCCCTATGGACCCTGCTCATTCATTCAGGAAGCATTTTTAAAGAATGGACTATGTGTCAGGCTATATGAGTACAAAGCAGAATCAGCCCAAGAAGTGTCGGGGGGAGGAAAGAGAGAGAAATAGAGATATTTTGTGGGGGCCACTTGGAAGTGGGTAAGTTTCCTAAAGGAAATGACACGGGTTTAACTTTGCAGGAAACTTGGGGATGAGAACTGTGAACTAAATGGTGGTAAGGATGAAATGCTTTCTAGACTTGGGAGACAGGCTGGGCAAAGACATGGAAGTATGAGGCAACAATAGGCAGGCCTGTTGTCATCTTCTTTAAAAGTATTTTGTCTTTATAGTAGCTTCTTAACTCTTTCCAGCTCCTTTTGTTACACATCTCAGTTTTGCAGGTCTGAATGTAATTATGGACAGTGCAAGTGATAACTCTTTGCTATCTTTAGTTTTTATGTAGTGATTCTGCTTTGTTCTTTTGAAAAATTTTGTTTGATGTATAGTAAGAAAAGACACTTCCTAACAAATGGACTCTAAAACCAGCTTTCCAAATGAGGCCAAAATGGAATCTTGTGTAATGAAACATGAATTCATCATCTTTTTCCTCTCTCCCAGTTTCAGTTGATCTCATAACAGCTGTTTCCAGCTGCCTTTTGGCATCTGCCCAGCTCCCAGGGAATGACTGTAGTGACTCATGCCTGGCTTGGTTTCCTTGATGGTCTGAATCTGGCTTCTCAAAGCTAGTTTGGGGAAGGCAGCAGAAAGAAAAGGACATATTTGATTGCACTGGAATGGGTTTCCTCATATCATTATTTTACTAAAATGATTTTGGCTTTGATTTAGTTAATCATTTATCTGAGAAGTGATTCTAAAGAAAAATATCGTTGCTGGGGGATGGAATGAGATGGATATTCTAAGGGCAGTAGGTAAAGAGAGGAGAAGAAGGGAGATGGGAATTTTGTGGGAATTGGAGAAAGTGTTTCCTTTACTTAGCTAAATGCATTAACTCTTCCTAGTTCCGTTTCCCCTCAGCCCCTTTACACACTCTTGCCTTCTTCACTTTTTAGTAGAGGAAATGCTCTTTACCGTTTTCCAAATTATTGGAAAGATGTAGGTATGAAAGCTTCCAGTTTGGACAACTCATATTATGTGCTTTTTGCCTGCTCTGGTCCCTCATGTTGATGAGATTTTGTGGGAAGAACAAACTTTTCAATCTCTCAGGACAGTTATCAGTTACCTTTTTTCTGACAGCATTGCATTTTCATGATCTTTATATACCTTGAAGAAAATACTAGGCAGGTCAGTAGAAGTCTCCTAAAATGTCCTTTTGGATTTGTGAAAGTAATCTTTAGGCCTTGAAGTTGCCAGGGACCATTCTTCCTGGCCATCCCTTTCCTTCCCACTTTCATTCAGCTGTAACCCATCTTCTGTTCTTACAGCATGTAAGAGTTGGCCCACCCTTGTGCTATTGATAGTGATGATGGGGCAAGTGATGTGGGTGGGGAAGGAGGTTTTCAGCTTCATGGGCTCCTGGGCTACTTCTGAGACACCTGGTCTAAATGCTGCCTAGAAGATGGGATGACCCAGATGGCTGATGTGATTGCAGCTTAAATAAGACCTCAAGAGGCCTCTGTTCTGTCTCTTTGAAAGTATCTGGGCACTGGCTTTGGGGTATGGATTTTCAGATGTATTCTGGGCCTTAGTTGAATTACCGGGTAGTATGTCAGAAGGAAGCTCGAAAGTTTGGGTTTAAGTTACTGAGGTCTTTTTTTAACTGGGTAACTGAACAAATTAATCACACTTTTTGAACTTATGTGTTCCTCATCTATATGTTGGAACAATATTGTATCATTATGATATTTTGCGAACAATATTGTATCATGATATTTTGCCAGGAGAAGCAATATGTTGTAGTATAAAAAGCGCTGACTTTGCATCAGCGATTTTGGGTTTAACTCCCACTGCTAATGCTTCCCGATGGTGTGAACTTGGGCAAGTCATTGAACTTTCTTGGGCCTCAGTTTCCTCATTGGTAGGAATCAATATTAAGCCAGATGGTTGCTGAGGGCCTTTCCAGCTCTGGGATCATGTAAAACACAATATAAATTTGAGTTGATACTATTGATCCCTAGGCTGAAAGCTGGTACATTATACGATAGCAGTGGCAATAGTACCAATAGATATTTATAAAACGTTTTGACATTAGTAAACTATTTTGTACACATTAATTTGTTTGAGTTTCATTACCTTATCTTCTTTTTACAGATGAAAGAATGGAGTCTCAGAAAGATTAAGTGATATTAGCTGTCCTCTAAAATGGAGGCTGTATCTCATCTCTCCACTGAGATCTTTTTTGAAGGAATAGAATGTCCTATATTTTATAGTAAAGATTCAAGGTACTTTAGATCTGCAGTCTAACCCTCATTCTGCTAGGGGAATGGAAGATAGAATTTATATTTTCTGCTTTACCACTTAGGAAACAGAGAAACATATATTTGACAAACATTTGTTGAATGTTTACTATATATGTCACAGAATGTGATTTTAAAAGAAGTTATAAAAATGAAAAAAAAAAAAAGACATGATCCCTGTTTCACAGACATATTACTGTCCCATAAGACAGCTATATGATACACTTGGATAACTGCAGTACACACATTGCAGAAGACATATATTGTCTCGCACAAGAGAGGATGATGTCCCATATCACAGTTGACATAGACATGAGACCTCTAACATGAAGAATCAGTCTGTGAGCTCCATGTCCATATTCAGATTAGACCCAGAGTGATCGATCTGAACCAAGACTTCTTAGTCTGGAGTTTGTGAAGTTGTTTTCAATAAAGATTTGGATCACTTTCATTATGATTGGTTTCCTTTGTCATCTTCTATAGTTTACTTTATATATTTAAAAACATGCTGCACCAGCCAATGAACCATGATGGCCAAAGGACTGTAGGACATCTAGGAAGTTCAGAATCTGGTCTAGAGCAAGGCTGCTTTAAGGGATAGGTTGTTCCACAATTGTATCATAGTTATCTCTTATCCAAAGCGGGACCCAGCAGGTCATTTATTCCAAATTATGCCAGAGGTGCAAATCATTGTTAGGAACTTCTTTGAACACACATGAATGGCATGTGTTGATATAGTTATCTCTTTTTAGAATCAGTTTTAAAGCTAGAAAGGGCCCTTGAGTGGGGGCTTGACATTGTGGATGGACAGGCATCTTTAAGATCAGGAAGCCCATATATCTCAAAGAGATCTTAAAGGAGGGAAAGGGACCCACGTGTGCAAAAATGTTTGTGGCAGCCCTTTTTATAGTGGCAAGAAACTGGAAACTGAGTGGATGCCCATCAATTAGGGAATAGCTGAATAAGTTATAGTATATGAATGTTATAGAATATTACTGTTATATAAGAAATGATCAGCCCGATGGCTTCAGAGAGGCCTGGAGAGACTTACGTGAACTGATGCTGAGTGAAATGAGCAGAACCAGGAAATCATATTATACACAGCAACAACAAGATTATATGACGATCAATTCTGATGAATGTGGCTCTTCAATAAAGAGATGACCAGTTCTACTTGCGCAGTGAAGAAGAGAGCTACCTATACCCACAGAGAGGACTGTGTGGACCGCAACACAGTGTTTTCACTCTTTTTGTTGTTGCTTGCTTGCATTTTATTTTGCTTCTTTTTTAAAAAACTGTTTTGATTAGCTTTTTCTTGTGCAGCACAATAATTGTATAAATATGTATGTATAAATTAGATTTAACATATTTCTACCATGTTTAACGTATATTGGATATATTTAACATATATTGGCATCTGGGGATGGGTGTGGAGGAAGGGAGGGAAAATTGGAACACAAGGTTTTGGAAGGGCTAATGTGGAAGAATTGTCCACGCATAAGTTTTGAAAAAAAAAAAGCCTTAATTAAAAAAAAAAAAAGATCAGGAAGCCCAGGGTTCAAGTGTAGGCCTCTGAAGTCTCACGTGTGCTACCTGTGGGATGCTGGGCAAAGCAGCATTTGTGTTCTCAGAAAGTCACTAAGACTTATCAATTTCAAGAGAGCTGCTGATCTGCCATAGTAGAAGAGAGCTGCTTCACTAGAAATTTCCTATATTACTTAAATCATTACATAAACCAAAATGGGGCACCATTCTCTAGCTTTGTCATTTGGTCCTAGGGTTTGGGTTGAGTGATTGTCGGGATGTTTGATACTTTCCTTGAGAGAACCATTTCAAGAAGTTGAATTTGCAATCCAAAGTGTTCTTTTTAGCACATGATTTTTACTTCTTTTTGAAAAACAAAGGGATGGTTGGGTTTCATAAAGGCTTCCAAAGAAAAGATTTCTTAGGTCCAGTCTTATCAAGTTATCACTTATTTTTCAGTCTTTGCAAAGTGATCAACTGCAGTTGTGTTGTCCTTTTTGGAGTATCTCTTTCATAAATTTTCTTGTCTTGAAAGCAGAATAAAACTGTGTTCTTCCTTCTGAGGATTTTGAATTCACAGATCCAGATTTGCAGAAGGCAAAAGTGGCAGAGTTGTGTCCATGTCCATGAGGAATTTGGGTTTGAGTTGCTTCTATACTTTTATACCCATTCATGATGAACTGGTTGTTAAGCATAAGAAGAAACTATTTGTATATATAATTAATTGCCTTTGAATTTTCATGACATCCTTTTATCACTCATAGGAATGGAGTTGTTGCCTGTTTATTGGGTTGAATTTCCTCAAATTGTTGTTGGTTCTTCTGATGAATTTGGGAAATGAATTTATTTGGTAACGATTTTGAACTTGTGAACTCTTTTCTGTGGTATGGGAAAATTGGAAAGGCAATTACGGATGGGTAATTAATGAACTAAATGTACAATTATAGCATAAATGTTTATTATAGAGAGAATTATTCATTGCGTATTTAATTCGACAAATATTTACCTAAGTCGCCTTTTCTCATACTTTTTCTCTTTGAAAGTTTCTTTCTCAGCAAAATGGTATACTTTCTGACCCTTGTTCTTGATTTGATCTCTTTGCCTGAAATAAATTCTTTGCCTTCCTTTTCTGCCTACCAAATTTCCCCCTATTTTTGAAGACTCTATTCAGATGTTACTTCTATGAAGCTGTTCCTGATGATTATAGGAGAAATTATCTCCCTCTCAATTTTCTTAAAGCAAGTTACTTGACTTCTTTTTAAAAAAAAAAATTAGATTCTACCTTGTATCATAGTTGTTGATATACATATTGGATTTTCCCATATTAGATTATAAATCTCTTTAGGACAGGGATAGTAGTTTTTTTTTTTTTTTTTTTTTCTTTTGTTTCCATAGACATGGTAACTTATACAAGTTAACAACAAACCAAAATGTTTGTTGAATTGAATCTAATTTTCAAAATCTGTTATTTAAATTCTGAACTTAAACATCAAATAAAATGGACATTTACACATACCTGTACGTACACTAAGTAGACTAAAAAGACAATTGTATGTGAATCTGCAAATTTGTTGTGTACAGCTTGCTTTCCTTTTTAAATATCATTAATTAAAAATATAATTAGAAAACTATTCTCCTTATCTGTGATTCTTTCTGATATTCTTGTTTCTACTGTATATATTTTAAAAAAATGCTTTATTAATCAACTTTTCTTTTTTATTGACTACTCTCTCTCCAAGAAAAGGAAAAAATACCCTTAAGAAATTTGTATAATCGAGAAAAACAAATTTCCATATTTACTGCAGAATTGAATTGAACTTATTACCATCCTACTATGTACCACATACTATGATAGATGCAGGGCACAAAGATGAAATGGTACAATCTTTGCCTATTATTTAATAGGAGAAATAAGATGAGATATTCAAAACTATAATACAAAGTAGATTATATACAAAGATTATATACAAAGGAGAAGTTCCAAAAAACGATTGTTTCTTATTCCAATAGACTTGTGATGGAAAAAGCCATTCACTTCCAGAAAGAGAACCATGGAGATTGACTGTGGATCAAAGCATTGTATTTTCATATTTTTTTTGGTGGTGATGGTTTGTTTTTCTTTCTCATTTTTTTCCCTTTTGATTGTATTTTTCTTGCTCAGCTTAATGAATATGGAAATATAAATTGCACGTGTTTAACCTGTATTGGACTTCGTGCTGTCAAGGGGTGAGGGTAAGGGGAGAGGGAAAAATATTTGAAACACAAGGTTTTGCAAAGGAGACTTGAAAACTATCTTTGTATGTATTTAGAAAAATAAAAAGCTATTGTAAATCACTGCATTCTGCTCCAAGTTCAGGCTGTTCTCTTTTCTGGAAGAGATAGTAATGTGAGTTGAGGACCAGTCTTTTTAATCTCTAGGCTATTACAGGGATAAAGTGATCTTTTAAAGAAAAAAAAAATGGAAGAAGGGCATCAGAATGAAAAAAGAGAAAATGTATCTGAAGAGGCATCCTGAATCAGGAGATCAAAAGCTAGAGAATGTGACCCTGAAGAGAAAGGAAAGAAAGGACATTAAACATTTAGAGTTAAGTAATAGATAAATGCAGAATGGGGACTTGGGCCCCCATGGGTAGGAGTGCAGTTGTTTGTCTTCCAAGGAATGAGGATGTTAATCAGTCACCAGACATTTTATTGAGCACCTCCTATGTGCCAGGTATTGTGCTAAGTGCTGGGGTTCCAAAGAGAGAGAAAAAACAAATCTTTGCTCCCAAGGCCCTCACAGGGTAGATAACATATACTATGTATACATCAAACATGTAGCAGATAAACTGGGTCAATCAGAGAGAAGGCATTAAGAATAAGGAGAACTAGGAAAGGCTTCTTGTAGAAGGTAGGACTTTAGCCTAAGATTTCCAGGAGATAGAGGCAGAGATGAGACTACAATGGAGAATAGCCAGTGCCAGTGCTTGGCGTCTGCAGATGAAGATAGAGTCAGGAGTCTGATGTCACTGGAGGGGAAAAGGCAAAAGAGTGAAGCCGGGGCAGGGAATTTTTTGTTTGCTCTGGAGTGGGGAGGGAACCAGAGGAGTTACTTGCACTTTAGGAAGACCATTTTGACAGCTGAGTGGAGGAAGGCCTAGAATAGAGAGACTCGTGGATGGAGTAGCCAGCTGTCTGTTGCAGTGGTCCAGACAGGAGGGAATGAGGCTGCATCAGGATGGCGATGGTGTCAGAAAAGAAGGGGATGTTTCTGGAGAGGGGATGAAGGTCAAATGGACAGAACTTGGCAACAGATTAGACCTGGAGGGTGAGAGAGGGTGAGAATCCAGGATAATACCTACATTGTAAGGACTGGGAGGGTGGTAGGTACCTTCCCATAGGAAAACTCATAAAAGGAGAGGCTTTAGGGAAGGATAATGAGCTCAGTGTTAGACATGAAGGGTTTGTTTCCAGGATGTGCAAGCTAAGATGTCCATTAGACAGTTGGAGATGTGAGACAAGTGGTCAGCAAAGAAGTTAGGGCTAAATAAGTAGATTTGAAGATCATTAGATAAAGATGATGCTAATTCCTTCAAGCTTATGAGATCACCATGTAAAATAGCATAGAGGGAGACAAACGCTAAGGGCTGAACCTTGTAGGATATCTCTGGCTAGTAGGTGAGATCTGGATGAAGGTCCAGTAAGGGGACCGAGAAGGAATGGTTAGAGGCAGAGAACCAAGAGAAACTGGCATCCCAAAAGTCTAGGGGGAGGAAAGTGCTGTTAGTAGTGCCAGAGGCCATTAGACTTGACAATTAAGAGTGTTAATAATTTTGGAGAGCACTGTCTACTGAATGCTGAATGTGTGAAGCCGATTGGAGAGAGTTAAGAGTGGACAGTGGGAGTGGAGATGTCCATTGTTTTTTAGTTATTTGGTTGTCCTTCCTTCTCCAAAAGGTTCATGATATCGGGGAGGTGATGCAGGTCACCAGCCTCACTGTCTCCTCCAGAGCCATCAAGGCTCCAGTGGCCAGACCTAGATTAGGATGACTGGAGATGGCCCTGGATGCATTGGGAGATTGTATATAACTTTTTTTTTTACCTAAGGTCTTTTCCAGGGCTCATTTTAACTGAGGTTAAATGCCCAGTCAGTGATTAAGGCTTGGTAAGGAATGAATCAAAGAATGGCCTCTTTTACCTAGTTAAAAAACAATATGAGGTTTTCCCAAACTATGGAGTTAATTTCAACTCAGGAGATTATCTTCATTAATCTCCATATCACAAAGTTCAGGTGTGCTCTAAGGAGATCAAAGAGCTCCAAATCCCTCTTTCTCCCCAAAGGAGATAAAAACCTGCACTATCTATTCTTAGTCCTTATATATAGGGAAAAGTTTGTCAGACAAATCATTTAGAAAGTTCCTTCTTAAGGAGTTAGTCATAAAGAGGAGAGATGTGGGCCATGTGGATCGGGTGAGGGTTTTTGAGGATGAGGAGACAGGGATGTGTTGGTAGGCAATAGGGAAGCAGTCGGCAGGTGAGGAAGGATTGAAGATGCCTGATAGGATTCTAGGAGGCAGTGTGTTGGAAGAGACAGACTAGAATGAGATCACTTTTGCCTTGGCTAGGAGAAGGGTCACCTCTTTATGGGAGACTGGGGTGAAAGATAAGATGAAGGGATGGTATTTCAGGGAGAGGAGGAGGGCTGAGGCAGGAGCTTTTGGGCTGTTTTTCAGTGAAATTTCTCCATTGAAAAGGTGGGGGAAGGGAAGCCTTGGGCTCTTTGTAGAGGGATGAAAAATTTAGAAGAGTTGTTGGTGAAGGGGAGAATGGAGTATTAGACTTTTAAATGACCCATCTTTCTGATAATCCTAGAGGGGAACTTTTTAAGGCCCTTTTTCAGGATGGTTTGAAACACAAATGATATGAAAATTGGATTTTTGAATCACAGATCTCTCTCTGATCTGCCTTCATGTTTGGTAAGTTAGAACTTGTTCTAAATTGTTGCCTTGTTAACCATTGTATTGAGTTTGGGGAACAAGAATGTGTGTGCAGGCTGTGACGGGCCTGAATGTTGTGACCTCTGATTGTGTTCTTCCCATCTCCTCTGGTGGTCACTGAAGCCTTAATGCAGCAGGGGTTTTTGTGGGGAAGACCTTTCTGAATAAGGCTCTGTGTTTTTTATTTGCTCAGGACTTAGTATGAAAACATGTTCTTTTCTAAGTTTGGGCTTTGATGCTTCTGTTCCCTACTGCCCTTCCAGGAAAAGGCGGTGCCTTTCCAGAGGCCAAGTCACTGCTTCCACCACCTCCAGAATTGCCTCCCTACCCCCGGCCTCAACAAGCTGAGTCTCCGTTTGCTTCGGGGCCCAGTGTTGAGTGACCAACACACTGAAGTATTCACTGTCCCTCCTTGCCTGCTGTTGATAACAGATTTCCACGGTGTCATTGGGATATATTACCTGATCCCACTTTCAGTGATTCTTTTGCTTTGTGTCCTAAAGAAGCCAATTCCCCTCTCCCTCTCTCCACCTCTCTATTTCTCTCCTCCTTTCTTCTCCCTCTCCCTCTCCCTCTCCATATGTGTTTGTTTGGGATGTGTGTTTGTTTAGTACAAGTAAGTAGAAACTAAATGCTTCCTGTTCGGGTCTGGGTTTTGAAATAGGGTGAAATAAGTTCTTGCTCCTTTGGTTTGTGTGAAGAATGTTCCTTCAGAGAGATATGAGGGTCTCCTGAGAGTATAGGAAGAAGAGGGGGTTGATGAGTAAGCATAGAGAAAGGCTTTGAGGTCTGGAAGAGAGATGAACTCCTAGTTTAAATAGATAACTTCAGTGTCTTCAGTAAAATATGAGGAAGGGTTAGCTGCTTAGAAGGCTGAGTGGGGAGGGGGGAGTTCCAGGAGAGTGGCTGCCCAGGTGTACCCAGTGGCAAGTACACAGGACCCTTTCTAGTCCTCCTTGGACTCATGAGGTGACTTTTCTGAAATCTTTGGGTCCTCATCTGTACAATAAAGGGTTGGACTAGATATCTAGAAGGCTCTCTTAGCTCTGGCATCTGATTCTTCACCATGGAACCAATAGAAACTATAACCTTGAGGGTGAGCTTGCCCTGTACTTGGATCTCAGGGAAGTTCTTAGAAGAATGGCTGGCCAAGGAAATTGGACTAAGAGAAGCCAGCCCCTTAGGAGTAGGTTTAGTTTGATTTGTATCAGAATTTTAGATAAAATGCAAACTTCTCAGTCTGGCACTTCAAACCTTTCACAATATCCAAATTTTCCAACATTTTTTTTTCACACTACTCTCTTACATATTCTATATTTTAGCAAAATTGGATCTCTGAATTAGACCTTCTGTCTCCTGCCTCCTTGCATTCATTTAAATCAGCCCTCCCCTCCCCCCCATTTCTGGAGTGCATTCACACCTCATCTTCCCCTTTTAAAAAACCTTTTCTTCCATCTTAATTCAGGCCTCTTCTGATTCTTTCTCCTGTTCCCCACAACTCTTTCTTTAGCACTTTCTTGCTTTTCTAATTATTTTGTATTTTAAATTTGTGTGCATGTGTACTCCTCCTTCCCCCTAATCCATTCTGAAGTAGAAGAGAAACCCTATGTAAGTGGGCACTCTCCAAATTTTTATCCCCAAAGCCAATAGGGCAGAGAGGATAAAGTGCCATAGTGGATGAGCCTTATTCTGGGAGAAATATTAGCTGGGGGGGGAGGGACAAACCCACCTTAGGAAGAGAAAGAGAAAGGTATCTGTGCAGGAGGATGTGGGAAGTGTGTTTGGAGGAAGTTTGGGTGCTTATTTTAGTTTACCATTATTGGGGCTGTTGTCTTGCTTGCTTTTACTTGCCACTCTCCAGGGATAACTTCCCCTGTTGCTAGATAAAATAGATGCTGGTGTCTTTATGTGTGACTGAGTGCCAGTGATTTCTCTGTTAGCAGTAGAAGTATAACTGTGTGGCCAGCCCTCTTACTGTTGCCTTATGGTTTTTAGGGTCCCCTGGGGTGTAGAGGAAAACGATGTTCAGTTTTTTCTTTCTTTCTTTTTTTTTCCCCCCCTGAGGCAATTAGGATTAAGTGACTTGCCCAGGGTCACACAGCTAGAAAGTGTTAGGTGTCTGAGGTCAAATTTGAATTCAGGTCCTCCTGACTTCAGGGCTGTTCCATCCACTACTCCATCTAGTTGCCCCGATGTTCAGTTTTCTAATTCAAATCCAAATTGGTGGCTGAAATGAAAAGGTGAAGGCCAGGAAGGAAGTCATTTGCCACTGAGTGACTGAGTACGAAAGTGAGGCAGAAATGTCTTTGGATCAGGTGTGTTAACCTGTAAAACCCAGGACCCAGCATCTCAGATGCATGACAAATAGATCCTTAATAGCTGGTTGTTGAATGCTAAGAGAGCCTGAGGGTTAATCATACCTATGCTGGGACTGGACTCCAGAAGCAAATGGCTCTCACACAGAGGAAACTGGGAAAGTTGCAAAGTGCTGCCACTTTTGAATGTTTCTCATATTTGTCATTTTCAAATCTAACAAGCTTAGCAGTCTAAACATAGGCTATTTTAGATCAGTTTGGGTTCTTCTTAATATATGGTAAATTAAGAAGAACTGGCAAGACTGTAATGTTCACTGAGTTATTGTGTTCAATACTTGATCTAGAATTTAGTTTGGGGGGGAGCCATCTGGCTTATCAGAATCCCTGAAGTTAGGGTGATGGTTTGTTGGTTCTTGGGCCAGTCTGAAGATTTAAGTCTCCTATAATGGGTGGGCCACCTGGGAACAAATTTGATGGGTCATTCGATTTATTACATTGTATCCCAGTAGCACTTTTTACTGGAACCAGTGTGGGTATATATGTCTGTTGTTTATAAAAATTTGAGCCATATTGAATACCACCATTCCCTTTAGATTTAAAATGATTGGTGAATCAGCAGAAAACTGTCTGAAGCTGCTTGAATTTAATTGATGATGAGGCCTACTTCCTCTGGGATGAATTTAACTCTCAAAATAATTGAGCCAAGGTTCTGCACAAAACATGCAATATCTGTGGGGCTATGGTCAAGATAGTGAATGCTTTCTATCCTTCTTTCTTTCTATTCTGTTCAAAGTGACCTGAGGGAAATCTGTTGCCTGTTTTGCGTTCCCTTCTTCCGAATGAAACATATGGGGATGTTTATACCAATATATATTGGCATTATTGGAACATGGTAGATCCTGTTTGAATCAAAGAATCACAGGCTCTCATCGGTCTTTTTTTTTTTAATGTTAAATTCAATATATGCATACATATTTATATAGTTTTCTTGCTTCACAAGAAAAATCAGATCAAAAAGGAAATAAAATGACTAAGAAAACAAAATACAACAACAAAAAGAGTGAGAATGTTATGTTGTGATCCACCTTTAATTCCCATAGTTCTCTCTCTGGGGGTAGATGGCTCTCTTCACCACAAGACCATTGGAACTGTTCTCAATCATCTTATTGTTGGAAAGAGTCCCAAAGATTTTCAGTCTTAAAGGAAAGCCAAAGAGTAAACTCAGTCACCTTCAATCATGGAATTTATGGTTTCTGAGGAAGGAAGGTGATAAGGCTCCTCCTAAGTGTGACCCTGAAGGGTTGGAGTTACAGATGTCCTTATGGCAAATAAGGAAGACAAAAGAACAATCAGAAGATGGGGCCCAGGGCTACAGAGGAGACTCAACCTGGCCTGTAGGGAGAGAATTCAGAATGTCTCCAGAAAATCGATCCTGGATAGGATAGAACTTGCCACAGTGACTGAAGACTCCCCAGAGAGAGAGGGAAAGGCAGCAGGCATGTCTTTGGCAAATCAAGAGTGCAGAGACTAGATAGAGTTGACTCCTCTGCCCGAAAGGCACTTTTTAGATTAGACAGAGCTGCTCATTGGACTCATGAGCTGGTACACAGCTTTGTCTAAGAGTATACAGCAAAACTGGACCTTAAAATGAGGCTTCTGGAAGTTGTTTGGAAAGAAGGGATCTAAGAACATCAGGCTGAAGGGAGGCTCTAGATCGAGAGCTGAGACAGATTTGAAAGAGAAGTCCAACCTCCTCATTTTACAGGAGCACAGTCAAGCCCAAGGAAGTTTGAGGCAATAATGAGCTGAATGTGGCAGAGCTGAAATATTAACCTGTATTCTTTCCACTGTACCAGATGCTATGGTGTCTGAAGTTGGGCAGCTCAGAAGCCACTGGTTCATTTGACAGATATTAATACCTCTTGTGTGTAAGAAGCTGTGTTAGAAATTCTGCAGGTGCAGACACAAAAAAGGATGGGATGCCTGCATGATGTCTGTAGGAAGGATTAAATAGAAATGGTTATAATACAATAGAATTGATGAATGCATACGTTTGGAGCAAATTGTTGGGAGAATTCTGAGGAATGAGGAGTAAATGAGGGATGAGGAATGTTGGGAGCTGTTCAATTAAACTGGCTTGGATTTCACCAAGTGGTAATTGTGAAGATGGGGCAGAGGACATTATAAATGTAGGTAGTGTCATGAACCAAGGGACAGAGAGGAGAAAGTGTAAAATGTGTCGAGGGGATAGGGAAGGAGCAAATGCCCCAGGAGGAGGAAGGAGGAAGAGACAAGGCCAGGAAGAGAGGTTCGAGGCAACTTTTTGAAGTCTTTGAATAATGTTGTTGTTGTTTGGTCGTAATTGGAGAACATTTGAAGGTTTTCAAGGCAAAAAATGATGTGGTCAGATCCACTGAAATCATGCTGCTAATGATAAGGAACATTTATATAGTGCTTCTTCTATGTTGCAGCCACTGTAGGAAGTACATTCTTCTGTTATTCTCATCTCCATTTTACAGATTAAGAAACTGAGAGTTGAGAGATTGTGACTTGTCCATGATTACACAGCCAAGATAGAGTGAAATGGGCTTCACACTCAGGTCTCCTGACTCCAAGGTTTTGCACTGTAGGATGTAGACCATCTGGCAGTTTTTTAACAAGATGATTTGGAGAAGAGAAGAGATGAGAGGCAGGAAGATTCAGGAAGATTGTTGAGAAAGTTATTGTGGTTATGAACTCTTTCTTAGGTGATACTTTTTTTGTTTTATATACTTTCTTCAGAATCCATTTTAATGTGTGCAACCTGAGGCTCAGGGGAAGTCAAGTGACTTAAGTCATAAGAGTTAGTAAGAGTCTCTCAGGATTCCAAATGCTATGCCTTTGCCATTGGCCAGGCAAGAAATAAGGGGGACCTGCATAAGATTGGTGGCACTGGAATGATGTTATGGACAGAACATACATACCCCTGACAGAGGGAGGTATCCAAGAACCTACACGAATGTGGGCAAATGGATGGATGGGATGGCGCTGTCTTTAACGTAAATGAAGGAGTCATATGGTTGGGAAAATGATCAGTAAGCATTTATTTAAGTGCCAGCTGTGTGCCAGTCACTGTGCAAAGTGCTACAAATAAATACAAAGAAAAGTAAAAGTCCTCAGTCTCGTGGGGTAGATGCCATGAAAACAACCACCAACAAACAAAATATCTACAGGGTCAATTGGAGGTACCAGAGGGAAGGCACTGGCATCAAGGGTGATTGGAAAGGGGTTCTTGTGGATGCTGAGTTGGAGCTGAGACTTGAAAGAGGCAAGGAGGGGGAAGGAATTTCAAGCACTGGAGTGAACCTGAAAGCCCAAAATAAGGAGAAAAAGTACTAGGGAAGCTGTACCAGACTTAAAATTGTATTGTAAAACAGCAGTCATCAAAACCATTTGGTACTGATTAAGAAATAGAGTAGTTGACTAGTGAAATAGGTTAGGTTCACAAGACACATTAGTCAATGATTATAGTAATCTAGTGTTTGATAAGCCCAGAGACCCCAGCTTTTGGGATAAGAACTCACTATTTGACAAAAATTGCTAAGAAAATTAAAAGATAGTATGGCAGAAACCAAGCAATGATCTCTATCTTAACATCCTATATCAAGATAAGGTTGAAATGGATTCATTATCTAGACATAAAGAGTGATACTATAAGCAGATTGGAAAAACATAGGATAGTCTACCTCTCAGATCTGTTGAGAAGGAAGGAATTCATGGCCAAAAAAGAACTAGAGGGTGTTATAAAATGTAAAATGATAATTTTGATTATATTAAGTTAAATATTTTTCATTTTTTATATTTTTATGAAGCTTTTTTATTTTCAAAACATGCATAGATAATTTTCAACATTGTATATGAAAAACTTTTTGTTCCAATTTTTTTCCTCCTATCCCCTCCTGTATACAGCAAGTAATCCAATATATGTTAAACATGTGTAATTCTTCGATACAGATTTCTACAATTATCATACTGCAAAAGAAAAATCAGATCAAAAAGGGAAAAGAAAATGAGAAAACAAAAAGCAAGCAAACAACAAAAAAGGTAAAAATACTATGTTGTGATCCACACCCAGTCCCCATCTCTGGTTGAGATAGCTCTCTCTATCACTAGTCTATTGGAATTGGCCTGAATCACCTCATTGTTTGCGACCCGTGGCGACCTTATTCTCTAAATTCTCCGGGACTGAGCAGTCTTGAGAGGTTCGATCTAGCAATGGCTACTCCTTTCTCCAAAATCTTCTGGGCCCCACGTTGGGCGCCATTTGCCTCGGCCCGCGAGGCAGAGTGTGTGGCACCTGGAAGAAAAGAGATAAGGGCAAGAGAGAGGGGACCGCAAAATGGAGGCAAGTCAAATCCATCTGATCAAGCCTCATTTTAATGGGTGCAATAGTACAGATATATATAGCAGTAGAAAAGAAGGCAGGGTTGTTCAAACACAGTACAGGGTGGGGGTCCTAGACAAAGGGTTGGTATCCCGCCCAAGGATGAGCTGCTCAGATGTTTCTGGTGGCAGGAAGCTCTATGATGTGATTAGGGGATGCCTAGATATCTGCCTATTCAAAGTTAGGATGTAATTAGGAGATTCCTATTCAGGAAGTCTTTGGTATAATGTAATTAGGAGATTCAACCTATTCAAGGTTGGCCTTATGTGGCTGTAGATTAGTGCCAGCTCCCCACAATTGTTCAGAAGAGCCAAATCCATCACAATTGATCATCACATAATCTTGTTGCTGTGTACAATGTTCTCTTGGTTCTACTCACTTCACTCAGCATCAGTTCATGTAAATCTCTCCAGGCTTCTCTCTGAAATCATCTTGCTGATCGTTTCTTACAGAACAATAATATTCCATTAACATTCACACACCATAACTTATTCAGCCATTCGCCAGTTGATGGGCATTCACTCAGTTTCCAGTTCCTTGCCATTACAAAAAGGGCTGCCACAAACATTTTTGCACATGTGGGTCCCTTTCTCTCCTTTAAGATCTCTTTGGAGTACAGGCCCAGTAGAAATACTGCTGGGTCAAAGAGTGTGCACAGTTTGATAGCCATTTGGGCATAGTTCCAAATTGTTCTCCAGAATGGCTGGATCAGTTCACAACTCTACCAACAATGTATCAGTGTCCCAGTTTTCACACATCCCCTCCAACATTCATCATTATTTTTTCCTGTCATCTTAGCCAATCGGAGAGCTATGGAGTGGTACCTCAGAGTTGTCTTAATTTGCATATTTCTCTGACCAATAGTGAAAGATTTAGAGCATTTTTTCATATGACTTGAAATAGTTTTAATTTCTTCATCTGAAAATTGTCTGTTCATATCTTTTGGCCATTTATCAATTGGAGAATAGCTTGTCAGTTCTCTATATATTTTAGAAGTGAGACATATCCATAATCCTTGGATGTAACAATTTTTTCCCCAGTTTTCTGCTTCCCTTTTAATTTTGTCTGCATTGGTTTTGTTTTACAGAAACTTTTTTGTTTTAAGTTGGGGACAAAAGTCCCCCCAAAAATTCATTTTGGCCAAGAATAAATGTTGTCATTCCTGTTGTTAGCTGGGGCCAGTTTTGTGCATCACAGTGTTAATCCCCTGCTTCTGGTATATGAATATTATGGAATATTATTGTTCTAGAAGAAATGACCAGCAGGATGATTTCAGAAAGGCCTGGAGAGACATACGTGAACTGATGCTAAATGATTAAGTAGAACCAAGAGAACATTTTTCACAGCAACAGCAAAATTATGTGATGATCAATTTTGATGGTTGTGGCTCCTTTCAACAATGAGGTGATTCAGGCCAGTTCTAATGAAAATAGCCACCTTCACCCATACTATGAGAAGTGAATGTAGATCACAACATAGTATTTTCACCTTTTTTGTTGTTTGCTTACTTTTTATTCTTTCTCACTTTTTTTCTTTTTGATCTGATTTTTTTTGTGCAACATGATGAATGTGGAAATATATATAGAAGAAATACACGTTTAACATGTTGAATTACTTGCTGTCTAGGGGAAGGGGTGCAAGGAAGAGAGGGAGAAAAAAATTTGGAATACAAGGTTTTGCAGGGGTGAATGTTGAAAACTATCTTTTGAAACTATATTTTGAAAATAAAAAGCTATTATATAAAAAAAATTTTAAAAATAAGCAATAAACAAAAAGGAAAAATATCAGGGAAATGTTTGAGATTAGGACTTGAACTAAAGATCAGCCAGACACAAGCCAGCAGTCTATGTTCTTTCCACATGCCTTTTTGTTATGTTACTCCTCACATTTGTAATCACTGCTATGGAGGAGTAATAAGAGGGAGCCTATTCTTCCCAGAAACTCACAAGCACATATACACAAATGTTAAATTTGAATACATTAATAGAGAATGATCTCTTTAAGAAAGAAGCCGTGATTCCTTGGCTTGCTATGGAGTTTTGATTGACCTGCCTGCCGCTGTTTGCCACAAAGACTCCTGGCTGCTTCAGCCTTGGTTCAGAGCTGAGTTGGGAGTTGGTCCAAATGCCAACTTCCTCGTCCTTAATTTGAGATGGATTAGTGTTTAGGGAGGGTAGATGGATCCCTTTTGTGCCTTGTGTGTATCTTCTACAAATGAGCTTTCCTTCCCTCAGCAGGGTGGGACACTGTTTCTGGGACTCCATGCCCCTGCTTCTCTGTTCTTTCTGAGGCTATTTCCTCCCTAGCCAGGTTAACGAACTTTAAGAAGACCGTAGATTTCCGAGTTGAAAGGGACCTTTTAAAGATGCTGGAACAGAGGTCCCCTGAGATGAGACTTGCCTCATTCTGCTTTTAAGTGGCATGGTCTGATTTGAATCCAGATCTTCTGACTTCAGATCCATTATTCTCTCCATTTACAATACAGAGAGGTTCTTCCCCACTCTTAGTTTGGTTAGTTTAAGAGACAGCAGGGCTGAAATTGGGGAATCGTCAATCAGATCAGTTATTAGAAATTGTGCTTTTCGGGGGTGAAGCTCTTTTTGTTTGGAACACTGAGATCAGAAAGATCAGAACAGAAGAAGGATGAACAAGCTTCTTCCACTGAGCATGGGAAGAATGGCTTCCACTGGCTTTGGGGATGAGGGCAAGTCCCCAAAAGAATTCATTTTGGCCAAGAATAAATGCTGTCATTCCTGTTGTTAGCTGGGGCCAGTTTTGGGTGTCCCAGTGCCTATCCTCTGGCTTTTCCAGTTTCTGATTCCCCAGAGCGTTGCAGGCCAAGCTTGGTTCTGACCCACCCCACACATACTTTGGTGTCTTTGGTCACAGCATTCTTTGTATCTGTTGCCCGGCCCATGGCAGTTGTGGTCCTGGAGAGCAGTTTGTGGTGAGCCCTGTCCCTGCTCTTTGGGGCCTTAACTAAGCATTTAATTCGTTGACTTAAATATCACGCCCTGGCAATGCCAGTCTTTCTAGCTTTGCAGTCAGTGTGTTTCTCAGATGTTTGTATAAGTGTTTTAACAGTATATGAAGCAAAATAAAAACAAACAAGTAGAAAGAAGGAAATGACAGACAAAGGCCTGGACTGGGTAAAGATGTAGGCTGGCAGAAGCCCTGGGAACTCGGCTAGGGGTGTTTTTCTTCCAGAACCACTGGACTGCACAGTCTGAGACATGCATCCCTCCTCTCCTTGTTTTTGTCAAGGCAATTGGGATATAGTGACTTGTCAGGGGTCACACAGCTAGAAGTGTTAAATGTCTGAGCCCAGATTCAAATTCAGATCCTCTTGACTCCAGGGCCAGTGCCCTGATCTGCTGGTCATTTAGCTACCCCTTCCTTTTTTTTTTTTTTAAACTTTTTTTGTACTCTTAGTAGAGACAACTAGACATTGTGCAAGGAATTCTGACTTTGGGCCGCAGAACTTGGGCTTTTGCTAGCTGTGTGACCTTGGTCAGATCGTTGGCCTTCTGTGCTCTACAGGTTTGCAGATCATGGCACACTGCTTGTAGAGTACTCTCACTGCTGAGGAAGGAGAGGTGAAGAGGGGCCAGAGAGGCAGCTGGAGCAGGATTTGTGGGCTGGGCCAGCCTTCTGCCTCCAAGATCCTAATTCCCAGGTTGTCTTCCCTTTCTCAGGAGGAAGTTGATTTCTGAGTATCTGTCAGTCATTTGACCCTTCCCCATAGAAACAGGAGCAGTAAAGAGGGTTCTTGGTGTCTCAGAAACCTAGTCCTGTGATGTGGAACAAGCTTCTCAATTAAGCACAAAGACTTAGTTTACAGTTTATAAGTATGTGGATTATGTGTCATTCTTACTCTTGTTCTCTGAATGCTTTGATGAAGCTTTCCATTGTTGTCGTATTTCAATTATGTCTGACTCTTTGTGATCTCAATTGGGGTTTTCTTGGCAAGATACTGAAATGAAAGATCCCTGTTCTACAGGTGAGGAAACTGAGGTAAACAGAGTGATTTGCCTGGGGCCACACAACCTATAAATGTCTGAGGCTGGATTTGTACTCAGGAAAAGGGATCTTCTTACCTCCAGGCCTGGTGCTCTACCCACTGCTGTGCTGTTCTGTTACAGTTCTCTGGTCAATCTTTTGTGTGCTGTGGCCTCAGGAAAGGGGTTCTTACTAGGGATGTAGTAGAAAGAGGGAAGTGGAAGGGAGGAAAGGCCCAAACATTTATTTAGTGCCTTTTGGGGGTCAAGCACTATGCAAAGTGATTTTTAAAATAAATATTATCTTGTTTGATCCTCAGCAACCTTTGGAATTAGGTGTTAATATTATCCCTATTTTACTAATTAGGAAACTGAAGCAGAGAGAGGCTAAGTGACACGTCCATCAAATAATTAAAGGTCTGAAACTGATTTGAACTCCACTCTTCCTGACTGTTTGCTCTCACCACTGTGCTTTCACTGGATTTGGAATGAAAGGACCTCATTTTTAGGAGCTAGGCTCATAAGACTTTCTTAAATGGTTCATGCTTTCCCACTCCCAATTATTTTGCATTTAATTTTAATGTATTTTTTGTATTGTGTTTTATGTATTTGGAATCTACTTATCTGGATATTTGCTCTAGTCTGCTCTTGTTCCTCAGCACTGAAAGTAGGGATTATTTGGCTTTCTGGTCTCTATCCCTTCACACCCAATTAGTACCTGGTACAAAGTGTGCAGGTCATAAATACTTGTGAATTTCTATAGAAGCCCACGTTGTCTAAAAGAAAGCCTACTGAGTGGAGGATCAGAAAACCTGGAGTCTAAAAGTTTTTATTAAGCATCTACTATGTGCCAGGTCCTATTCTAAACCCTGGAGATGCAAAGAAAGGCAAAAGACAGCCCCTGCCTTCAAGGAGTTTACAATCTAACAGTAAAGAAAACAGGCAAATATGGACAAAAAACCAGCTATGGGCTCGACAAACCAGAAATAATGAAGAGAGGGAGGTCATTAGAATAAAGAGGAACAAGGAAAGGCTTCCTGTAGAAAGTGGAATTTCAGTTGAGACTTGGAGGCTGGGGAAGCAGAGATGGGAGAGAAGGCATTCCAGGCATGGGAAACAGGCTGACAAAAATGTCTAGAGGGGAGAATCAGGGAGTGTTCCTGGAATAGCCTGGAGGCCAGTGTCATTGGACTGAAAGGTCTGGCCAGGGAGGGGGAGGAAGGCCGAAGGGGGCCCATGGAGTTACCTGAATAGAGAGAAATGAGGAAGATAGGCTGGAGAAGGTAGACACTTGGGGCAGGGAGGCAGGTCAATCAGCAGCAGACTAGTATTTTTGGAGTCTTTCTTTCCTCAGTCAAGGGAAATAGAGTGCTTCCCGGAGAAAGATACATGAGTTCAAATCCAGACTCAATAATTATTAGCTATAAGACTCTAAGAAAGTCATTTTCAAGCCTCATTTGCTTGAAAAGCCTCTCTTGGATCACTGCCTTGTTGTGGCAGAGGGACATGTGCCACTCAGTGAAACTATGAGCCATGCTGTGCATGGTTACCCAGGATAGACAGGTCATAGCAGAGAGCTTGGACCAAAAAAAAAAGGTCATCCACTGGAGAAGGAAATGGCAAAGCCCTCTAAGAGTACCTTTGCAAAGAAAACCCCATGGAAAAAATAGTTCATGAGGTCACAAAGAATTGGACATGACTTGAATAACACATTTTGCACTGCTGTCTCGCTCACAAAAGCACCAGCACTTAAGTTTTTTTTTTTTTTTTAAGTAAAAACAGATCTTTTTAGGAAAAATAAATCTTGGCATTTTACCTTTGGTAAAAAGAATATCTTTTTTTAATAATAGAGTTTAATTATAGCTACCATTTCTATAGTTAGTGTTTTAAAGCTTACAAGGAGTTTTACATGTGTTTTCTCATTTGGTCTTCACCACAATCCTGGGAGGTCAGTGTTAGTATTATCTAAATATGACAGATGAGGAAATAGAGGCAAGCAGAGATTAAGTGACTTATCTATACCACACATCTATCTTGAAGCAGAATTTGGACTCGGGGTCTTTCTGACTCCCAAGTCAAACAGAATCATTCCCATAGTGGCCAAAGGGGAAACATCCTTGCATTTAAAAAAAAAAAAAAAAAAGGCTTATAAAGAATCATTCGGATGTTTAAAAAAAAAAAAAAGTAACCCAGTAGGTGACTTTGATTACACAAAACTGGCTTTCCTATTTAAAGCAGGATTGTGTAAAAAAGGGCATTTTAATTTAGTTCATTCAGTGTAAGTTGTAATTCTGTGGGGGCCTCATAACTTCAGAGGACACTGGCATGCTTTGCTGAAGGTTTCCAGATCTCCTGTAAATCTTTTGTTTGCCCAACAGTGGAAAGAGGCCATTGTGGGAGGATGGTGTGGGGTGATCTGGGCTTATGAGATAGTGCTCTTAGGGGTCGGGGACAAGAGGCTGCCAGGTTGGACGGGCCCAGCCACGAGGTTTGGGAGAGAGCGAAGAAGGACTTCCTTTGGGAAGGGCTTGGTTCTAACTGATTCCAGATGGTGCCTTGTAACACAAAGGTCGTCAGTGTATTTGGAATGGGGCTGACCAAGAGGCCCCCAAGTACTTCCTGTGTAGCTTTGCTGTTGTACAGACCTAATCAGAACCAGCCTTCCCTCCTGCAGCTCCCCAGCCACCCTCCAGTGTTTTCTTTTCTCTTCCTCTCTGCTCTTTAAAAGGATTCTTTTCCTCCTGTGAGCTCCTTTAATCCCAAAGTCCCCTCTAATCTTATTTGGGCTCTACACTTTATGGTGGTCAGGGAGAAGATATTGAGGACATCTGAATGGTTTTGGAAAATTCCTTTTTGGAGTTGGGGAGACTGTTTAGTGTGTGAAGCAGAGGTCAAACCCCCTGCTTCTTTATTCTCCAGGGTGGTATCTCCAAATAGTAGTTCCCTGCATTGCATGAGGGGTGGTTAAGTTATCTGGGGGAGTGACCATCACCATCCCTTCTGGGGCCTGATGGATTTTAACCATCTAGAAGTGAGAGGAGGGCATTGTGCACCCTGAGATCTTGGGGATTGGAGACTAGCTTTTTTTAGCAGGTTTCTGGCCTGGCCCTTGAATTTCTACTTGTGTCACATCTGCTGCCCTAGGGCTGCTTTGCACAAGTTAAAGGGGATTTTGGTGTCCAGGTTCACGTGTGATGGCTGTGGCTAGTTTCTCTTTTGGGACTCTTGAACTCTGTCCTATATTTTATTTGTAAATCCTGATTTGACTGATCTGGTTCAGATGCTGCTTAAGCTGAGAATAGGTTTGATGATGGACTCTTACTTTCCCTGGACCCAACAAGTAATTGCAGAGGCTGTTGCCTTTGGCCCTTCTAGGACACTGAAAATTTCATTCTTATCCATCTTATCTCAAATTGACTGGTGGCTAAGCACATGTAAGATGTGGATTGAACATATGCAAACATAGTTTGTAAGTCAAGGTTCTCAGCAAACTGTTTTGCTTCTCTGACCCACCTAAATCTTGCCAGCCTTGGTTGCTTCCTTTTATAGGTGATTTAGGTAGTATGGGATTGAGGCGCAGAGGCTTTTGTCCTTGTTCTTAAACACCATAGTTAGTTATCATCCCTAAAGATTAAGTCATCCTTTGATTTTTCTCCCATAGCCCTCTTTCTGTCTGTTGCTTTTGTAAGTAGCAGGGGACAGTAGCAGCCTGATAGCAGAGATATCCAGTGGCAGACCACAAACTGATGATGTTGACGTACCCATAACTTCTTAACCTATATTCTTGACATTGTTCTATTTAATGTGTTTTTCCCGATAGAGGGGCTGGAAATTCATTTTTCAAGGGAGTAAGTACTCTCCAGAGAATCCGCATTCAAATTCTGTCCCTGACAAGTTTACTGCTTGTGTGAGCTTGGGCTAGTCAACCTTCCATGTCATCAGTGTCCTCATTTGTGAGATGAGGAGTTTGTACTAGATGACCTTGAGGATCCTCCCCAGCTTTAGAACTATGCGCGTGTGAGGCTAGGTTGGAAACTGAGATTGTCTCTGATAAATGCTTGCTAGTGAAATTGGAAGTGTTATGTAGTCATAGGATAACCTCCCTTTTTAAATACTTAATTCTAAGCAGGAGCTAAGCCCTTCTCACAAAAAAATCTTCTCTGTTGGAAGAATTGTATTATCTTTTGAAATAGTTAATTTTTTATAGTACTTGTTGAATAACCTTTTTCCAGTAACCATCTCTTCTGCTTAGATAACACACACACACACACACACACACACACACACACACACACACCCCTCTTTTGCTTTTACTACTTGAGTCAATCTTTAGATTATAGCTGCCACCTTTCGGAGGTCTGTACACCATATGCCATAATGTAAGAGGTATCACATTACACTTTCTCATTTGTTTCTGCTCTTCTGAAATTCCACGTATCAGTCCACATGGTGGGCATTAGGGTACATTATATACACAGCTCAAAGAATTGGGGTTTCAATCCTGGGTTTTGCTGCTTATTACCTGAGGAACCTTGGACAAGTCATTTTCCCTCTCTTAATTGTTCCTCTCCCTTTCCTTGCCTCTGATCTGCTAAACTGAAGGTGAAAAGTCACTTTGAGTACAGGAATTGGACAGTGGAAAAGAGGATACTTAATGAGGGGAGGAGAAAGGGACAGATTATCTGTCTTCAAGTGTTCAAAGGGCTGACCTGTGGAAGAGGAGGCCACTTACTCTGCGTGGTCCTATGAGACAGCTGTAGCTGGAGCTTGTGGAGAATTGTCCTTATTGGAAGGAAAACTTCTTAATTAGGAGGCTTTTGCAAAAGTGAAGTGGACAGTTGGAGAACTAGTGCATTCCCTTCTCTAGAAGTATCCAGACATAAATTGTATCGGACTCTTTGTTGAGGATGTCTTTGAGGCTAAGCTCCGTCATTTTGTGATTTTTCTTTTCCTAAACAGAGATTTTGTATCTTTTTGTGTGTTCCATTTTACTTTCAAGCAAGAGAGACTGAGACAGAAGGTATTGGGCAGAGAGACTCTCCAAAAAGATTCAGAACTATTGCTGGTGGATTAGAATTTCTGATGCCATTATTGAGAATGAAATAAGAACTATGAATTTAGTGGTAACAGTCTTTGGTATAGGGAAATGAATCTGGTGTTAGGCTTCCTGCCCCTTCCTCCCAGATGGGAGTTTTGGGAAATCGGTCACAATAATAATGGAAATCATTCTGCTTAGGTGCTGCTAGGTTTTATTGAAACAGTTGTTTATTTGGTTTTTTTTTTTTGAAGAGAAGGTGGGAGAGGAGAGCGGAAAACATTTTTCGTCTGTGCTGTTAGCAGAAGAGGCTCATTTGGACAGAAACATATTATTCAGAAAACAAAGATTCTTGTTTTGTGATCAGTCATCTGGACTTGTAAGCACCTTGAGAGGAGTCATTAATCGTGCCTTATTTTCTTGTATCTCTTTGTAGAGTCCAGCTGGGCCAGAAAAGGGAGTAAATCTTTGTAGAATTAAGTAGTACATTTGTGATCCACCTTGTTTAATAAAATAGGAATGGAGGCCTTTGATATACTTGTACTCTCTGGGAGGGTAGCACCTCCTTGCCCAGGAGTTTCATTTTCACTGGGCCCCTCTGGGTTTTAGCCCTAGGATGGTGGTTGCAGGAGATAAATTTTGGCAAACTTTTCTTGCCAGATCAAATGATGTGTGCATGCACTCTGGGAAGATGAAGGAGCTTTTCATTAATCAAAATATGTTTATGAAATAACTCAACCCAGGTGGTGAGATTAATATTTATAAACCCGTGAAGGGAAGACAATCAGTGAAAGAACTCCACTGATGAGCTAACTTTTAAGACTGATTTCCCAGGAAGAAAAAGCAAACCTTCCTTCTGCCGCGTTATAGGTCAAGAAGCACTAGCTTGGCTGAACTCATGGTGGAAATTGATTTCAGACTCTTGCCTTTTGGAGTGAAGATGCTTGTTCAGGGAATTTCTTCATATTTCTGAAGGATCACATCACATTTGGTTTAACTCATGATGATGATGAAATAGGATGATATTGGAGGAAAGATTCCCAAGGAAGTAGTTGGTTACTGGTTCTTTTAATTAAATTTCATTTTTTTTCAATCAACAGAAATCCTCCTTCTTTCCTAGTCATCTAGTGCCTCCGGTAGAGAATGAAAGAAAAACAAAATCCTTAATACAAATAAATAGAGTCACACAAGTCATTTCCATATTAGATGTGTCCAGAAGAGGGAAAATATATAGGTATAGACATCACACATGATACACAAACATATACATATACATGTATGTGGACACACACATGCTAATACATGTAATACATGCTGTATAAATGCAAATGCATACATCCCATTCTGCTCCTCTTTTTCTGAAGTAGGTAGCATATTTCATCATCAGTTCTCTAGATATATAGTTGGTTATCATGCTGATCAGAATTTCTTAGTCTTTCAAAAGTTTTGATTTTGCCATAATGTTTTCATCTTACAAGTTATTCTCCTGTGTTTTTCCCCCCTCTTCTCTTTATATCATTTCATTCTTCCAGGATTTCTTTGAAACCATCAATTTCATCATTTCTTAAAATAAAACAAAACCCTCTTATTTTACTTTTTTTTTTTTTTTTTCTGCTCCAAATTCTTTCCCTCCCTCACATCAAGGGAGTAAGAAAACTAAAACCTATTACAGGCATGCATAATCAAGCAAAGCAAATTATGCCTTTGCTGTGTCCCCCAAAGCTATCTGGGCCTCAGTCTGCCCTCTGAGGTTACATCTCTCTCTGGAATGGTCCACAAGTTTCATCATCATGCGTCTTACTGGAATTGTTCTTGGTCCTGGGTTAATCAGAATTCCTAAGTCTTTGGTAGTTGTTAGTTTTTATGTTGTAGAAACTGTCCTCTGAGTTTGCTCATTTCACTTGGTCAAACTTGTCTTCCTAAAGTTCTCTGAACCCTCTCCTTAATTTCTGAACTACCATTGCACATTTAGATGCTCTAACTTAATCATCTTCTTCCCAGTTGAAGGACCCTCCCCCCATTCCTATTCTTTGTTATCTCAAAAAGTTATAAATATTTTTGTTTATTTTTAGCTAGAGTTTATATTGCTTGGGGAACTAATCCCTCCCTTGATCCACCCTCCTTCTAAACCTCCTTTTTCCTCTTTCCCCTATTTCCTTGTTGAATGAAATGAATTTCTGTAGCCTATTTTCTGTCTTCTTTTCTCCTTTGATTCATTCAGAGGAGAGTGAGATTCAAGTGTCAGCTGCTCCCCACTACTCCTTGTTTGTATAGACTCTTTCTGCTCCCTGATTATGTGAGAAAATTCTCCTTCTTCCCCATAGTCCTCTTCCCCTTTCTTAACATTTTTCTCTCTTGAGATCATCAAAATCTTACAGAAACACCTTATTTAATTGGACTCCTGTCCAGTTGGACAGAACCAATAAGGAATGGTTCTGAGGATGATAGGGTTCAGAGGGGGCACATAGATTCTCTTCCCATATTTAAATGTAAGCAGTTTATCCTTGTTAGTCACTTAAAATTGTTTATATGTGGTCACCTTTTTATTTTTCATCCCAGTGATTGAACTTCTTTGTTTCTATGCAACTCAGTGTCTTTTCAGTAGGAATGCTTGGGAGTCTTCTATTTCAATAAAGCCTGCCCCCTGCCCCCTCTCTTCCTCCCATCTACCCTCACTAGATTCCATTTTGCTGGATATATATCCCTAAGCCTATATATATCCTCTGCCTTCTTGAATATCATAGTCCAAGTTCTCTGCTCCTTTGTAGTAGCTGTGGCTCCTCAGTATCTGAATTTTGTTCTTTCTGACTGCTTGTAGGATCATTTATTTGACTTAAACACTGGATTTTAACCATAATTACCCTGGGATTTTTCATTTTGTGCTTTCTTTCAGGAGGTTACCAGTGGATTCTTTCTATTTCCACTTTACTCTTTGGTTCCATGTGATCTGAACAAGTTTCTTCTAAGATTTCTTGATGTGTGATAGCTAGGTGTTTTTCTTTTTTCTTTTCTTGGTCATAGTATTCACATAATCTGGTGACTCTTAATTCTTTTTTTTCTCCTTGTACTATTTTGTAGGTCTTTTTCTTTCTTTTTTTTAAAGCCTTTTGACTTTTTAAAAATATTTATAGTGATCTCTTGGAATCATTGGCTTTGATTTGGTCCATTTGAAGTTTCAGGGGGTTTGTTTCTTAGACAAGGTGTTATACCTTTTGTGCCACCCTTTTAATTTCCTTTCCAATTTTTTCTTCCATACCTCTCATTTCTTACCCATTTTCTTCCAGTGCCCTCATTTTACTATAAAAACATTTTAAACTTAAAATTTCTTGCTTTACCTCTTCAAGGAATTCTAGTTAGATTTGCATCCAAGATTTGCTTTTGGATGTTTGAGTTGATTTCTTCTTTTGGGTTTGAATTTTTAGTATTCCTGTTGCTATTTCTGGTGAGGTTTTTTTTTTTTTTTTTTTTTCCCTCTTTCCCACTTACTTTCTTGACTGTAGGGCTGATGTTACAGCTGGGCTCTGTGTACTTCGGAGGGATCTGAGGGAAGATATGGACTTTACTTCTTTCTTCGGTTATTGAGTATTGTTTTTCCAGGCCCATAAGCCTAGGTTAGAAACCAATAAGCTTTCAATGCTCCCAAAATAATCTCATCCATTGATCTGATTACTGCTCCCCAGATCTCAGCTCTGCAAATTTCTGATCTAGTTTTAGATCTGAGCAATAGTGGACAATATACAGCCCCTATCAATCTTTTGGGAAGTTCTGCTGATTCTGAGTGACAGTACCATAGGCTCCCCTTTTGGTCTGGGAGTTCTGCTCTGGTTATTCATCTGTAGGTTTCAAAACTGGGCTAGAAACTGGAGGTGAGGTCCTGTTCTACTCCTGGGGTTTGAGCTTTGCTGCCACTATTTGCTTCTGCACTTGCCCTTCTCAAATGAACTGCCTAAGGCTTGTTGCTGCTCCTGAAGCTGCCACTCCTGGGAATAGGTCCATCCTGGATCCTAGAAATGGGTAGTATGCAGCCAAGCTGTCACATGGCTCGTGTTTCTGTTGCCAAGCCCCGAATGGGTCAGGGGTATCCTCTTATTCACTTCATTGGGTGCTGACCAGACTCTACCCACAGTGTTCACAAATCTTTCTTGTATGTTGCTCTAGGCCAAACAGGGCTAGATAATGGGACTCTTGTGACCTTTTTTTGATTTCCCTCTCAGGATTCAATCTAGTGCACTTTTTAGATCTGTTAGGAGGGTTTTCGGTGAGGAGATTCTTATTTGTTCTGCTTTTTATTACTCTACTATATTGACTCTGCCTCTTTTAATAATGAATTTTGTCAGGCTGTCTTCCATGTTTGGGACTCTGCTTGTTGAAATCCTTTCTCTTCTTTCAGGAACTTGTTCAGATATGATTTCTTCCATAATATCTTGAAGATCAGTAGATCCAATTTTACCATTTTTCAATTAAGAAAATATATTTAGAGGTGTAAAGTGACCTCCTAAAGGTTATATTGAAGTGGCAGAGCCAACATGCTCTACTTTTGGTTTCTAGATGCTCAGGCAAGTAAGAAGGTAGCTGCCATATGAAAGGAATATGGTGTTTGTATACAGTAGTGGAAATGTTGTCAAGCTGATGAACTGTGATGTTTTGGGCAAGTGGTTTAACCCATTTAGATGCCTATACTTCCCCATGTGTAGAAAAGAAAGCAGCAACTACCTGTTTCCCAGTACATGGGCTCAATCTAGAGTTTGTTTAACTGTGTGCTCATAGTAATTAGGGAGTATTGGTACTTTTAGAGAGGGGTGTGACACAAGTGTGACCTAATAACACAAAAGGAGCTGCTAATACAAAACTGAATGAGATTGGAAGGAAGATCTTCAAAGATGGGATCATATCAGATCTTTGGAAACCAGATCCTCTTGGACATGTAAAATGTGAGAGGCTTAGTGTAGCCAGTGATGATATATACTATACCATTTCTTGCATTTTCTACAAATTGTCAGATCCACCCTAGATGCCTGTATTTTAACTCATGAGGCATTTTGGCTTTGCTAAATGTTCCAGATTATTTAAATTCTGTTTGGAACATGGCTATTTTTATTCTTTTCTGACATCATTTTCCCTTCAAGTTTGTTTTCTCACTTAGACCATTAGTGCCCTGGAGCCGGGATTCTGCTCTGCAAACTGAAAATATACTCTTTTCCCTCGTGTCTTATTTTAATCTACTCCCTTTCCACACAACAAGGCTCTGACCTGCTTGGAGCTTTTCCTACTCGGTTACAATTGATGCCTTGTCCTTCAGAATTATTACTTAGAACAGAGCCATTGGGCTCAATCAGTGTTTATCTCTCAGACATGACCATAGGAAAGCATTCTTCCCACATTGAACCATGGGACTGAATACTGGAATCCTGCCTCTTCTTCAGGCCTCATTCTGGGAGGGCATTCAGTAGGACCAGGTTTTCAGGCCTAGGTGGTTTAAGTTATCTTGTGAGAAAGCAGGATATCAGAGATTTGAATCCTTCTCTATCTAGTTTATCTTCTAGTGAACAATATGTCTCTTTGCTAGTGTGGTGCACAGAACTGAGTGTGGTATTCTTGATGTAGTATTAATAGGACAGAATTTAGTGAAAACATTACTACCTCTCATTTTGGACTCTATACTTCGATAAATATAGTTTGAAAGTCTTTTGGGGCTGTCTTGTTGTGCTGTTGACATCTCCTCTCCCCCTTCCCTTCTATCACTTTCTTACCTTTCATACTGTGAACAGTAGAGATTTGACCCTTCTCAGGATGGTGGCAAATGGGAAAGCTAGAGGGGGAAGAAGCTGCTTGTCCTCTCCAAAATAATAGAGTAGAGTCACCACCCTCAGGTGAGAAATGATCTTGGAAAGACCAGAGGAGGAAAGAAGTAGCAGTTGGTGATGTCTTGCTTAGAGATTGTGAAACAGCTATTTTTGGTCCTTTTTACAGCGATAGAAGGGTCTGTTGTCTTTGGGGGTATGGATCCATAAGAAAGAATCTTCCAAGGTTTAGGAAAATGCACAACCCACCACTTCTCATGATTCACGTGGATACCAGTGACCCTTTCCGAAGGAAACTAGGAGGGATTGATTGTCAATAATTATAAAGTCTTGACTAAGAAACTAAAGACTGACAGTAGACAGAGTGTTTATTTTCTTCCCTACTATCTATTAGTAGTTAATAATAGCTAACATTCATATAGCACATACTATGTGCCAGGCATTATGCTAAGTGATTTACAGATATTATCTCCTTTGCTTCTCACAACAACCTTGGGAGGGAGGTAGATGTTATTATTTCCATTGAAGAAACTGAGGCAAACAGTGACTTGCCTATATCACACAGCTAGTAAAGGTGTGAGGCTGCATTTGAACTCAGGTCTTTCTGACTACAGACCTAATGCTTTATCCCTTATGTCACCTACCTGGACCAGCTCCCATTAAGAAATTAAGAAATATGAATATGGGCAAAGAAGAGGAGTGTAATGATGTGGTGTCTAAGAATAGGATTTCTGGGATATAACTTATAATGTAAAGGTATTAGATTTGTCACTAGAAAAGGAGTAGACCTAATAAAGGTGAGGTGGAGTATAGTTTTTCAGGTTTCTTGCAAATTTAATCAAAAGGGTTTTTAAAAAAATCTAGGGTTAGGCATAAGACTATCCATCTATCTCCAAGTTGGATGTCATAGAGAAGATCCATAAGGAATAATCGCAGCTGAGACAGCCAGAAGTTGGCAGAAGACAAAGTCTAAGAAAAGAGCTACTGGGAAAACTCAAATTGTTAGATTTTGGACACAAATTCCCAGAGTTTAAGAAACAAAGGAAATCGGAGATTATATTATAAATAGATCAATTTTGATCCCGTAGGTGTCACTTAGACTTGGGTAGGGTAAAACCCATGACTGGGTGAGTATGCCTTTGTCAAGACAAAAAGGATAAGTAAAAGGAAGTAGGATAACATTGAATATCAATAAAGTATAGTTGATAGAAAATTCAGGAACCCAGGGGGGAGGCAAAATGAGGAAGAGACAGAGAGGGTGATTTTGTCTTTGTAGTATACAAGAGACCATCTGGACAGAAAGACCAAATAGATGAAGAGTTTGGGGAAAAGATCAAAAGCCTGGCACAGAGGGATGATTGAATAATGATGGAGGACTAGACTTGTTCAGACATCTGCTAGAGTTCTAAAAAGCAGAGTAGTAACTAATAACTTAGGATTTCAGTCTGCAAAAGTTAGAGGAACCAATAAGGAGAAATTTTATCTTTATTTGTTTGTTTTGTTTATTCATTCATTTATTTTTTTTGATTATTCATGCACATTAATTTTAAAAAACCACATTTCCTTATGAATCATGTTGGAAGAGAAAAATCAGAACAAAAGGGAAAAATCATGACAAAAAGAAAAAAAAAGAAGAAAAAGGAAAAAAAGTGACTATAATATGTGTTGATTAACATTCATTCTCCATAGTTCCCTCTCTGGATGCAGATGATGTTTTCCATCCAAAGTTTATTGGAATTGCCTTGGATCAATGAACTACTGAGAAGAACTAAGTCTTTCATAATTGATCATCACACAATCTTGCTTGTTAGTGTTTATATAATGTATTCCTAGTTTTGTTTGTTTTGCTCAACATCAGTTTGTGTAAATCTTTCCAAGCCTTTCTAAAATCAGCTTATTCATTATTTTTGATAGAACAATAATATTTCATTACTTTCATATAACACAACTTATTCAGCCATTTTTCAGTTGATGGGCATCTACTCTTTTTCCAGTTCTGTACTACTATAAAAAGAGCTGCTACAAACTTTTTTGCATATGTATGTCATTTCCCTTTTATGATTTCCTTGGGATAGACCCAGTAGAGACACTGCTGGATCAAAGGGTATGCACAGTTGTATAGCCCATTGGGTGTAGTTCCAAACTGCTCTCCAGAGTGTTTGGATCATTTTCCTACTCTGCATTATTACTATGCATTAGTGTCTCAGTTTTCCCACATCCCCACCAACATTTATTATTATTTTTTTCTGTCATCTTAGCCAATCAGAGAGGTGTGAGGTGGTACCTCAGAGTTGTTTTAATCTGCATTTTTCTAATCAATAGTGATTTAGAGCATTTTCTCATGATTTTAGATGGCTTTAATTTCTTCATAACCTTTGATCATGTATCAATTGGGAAATGACTTTTATTCTTATAAATTTGACATAGTTCTTTGTGTATTTTAGAAATGAAGCCTTTTCAGAAATATTGGTTGTATTTCCCAGCGAAAGAACTCTGGGAGATGACTATGAACCACTATATAGAATTCCCAATCCCTATATTTTTGTCTGCCTGCATTTTTTTATTTCCTTCACAAGCTAATTGTACACTATTTCAAAGTCTGACTCTTTTTGTACAGCAAAATAACTGTTTGGACATATGTACATATGTTTTATTTAATTTATACTTTAACATATTTAACATGTATTGGTCAACCTGCCATCTGGGGGAGGGGGTGGGGGGAAGGAGGGGAAAAGTTGGAACAAAAGGTTTTGCAATTGTCAATGCTGAAAAATTACCCATGCATATATCTTGTAAATAAAAAGCTATAATTAAAAAAAAAAAAAAGACTATCATACATGGGGGAAAAAATAGAAATACTGATTGTAAATTTTTTTCCTCAGCTTTGTGCTTCCCTTTTCATCTTGAAATTTAATCTCATTCTCACCAACAAGGTTGATAGAGTGGAAATGATGGTAACTTTGGGGGCAAGGGGGGTCACTCCATTCTGAAGCTGATCATAGAGGAAAGGAAATCTAGGGTCTAACATATACCCTAGATTTTTGGAAAGCAGATTTCAATGAATTTAGAAGGAACATAGGTAGAATTTCTATGAATTAAAATGCTTCTAAATCAAAGTGCAACAGGATTGAAGAGATAGGAATTGCTCAAGAAGGAATTTCTGAAGATACACAGGGAAATAATTTTGGTGAGGTGGAAAAAATGGGATTTATTTGAAGAGACCAACGTGAATGTCCAGTAAATTTGCCATCCAACTTTGAATTAAAGAAAGAAAAAGGCATACAGAAGGTAGAATCAAGGTAACAGAGGTAAAAAACTGAATAAAATTTTGTAAAAATAGTTTCAGCTATGCTAAAATTCAGAATAAGCTGAAACTAGTAATGAAAGGTAAGGACAAAAAAATGAATTTATATTTGTAGAGAAAATGATTAGGAAAGAGCTAAGACCTTCTCATGGAGTAGATGGCGTGATGGTAACTGACAATCAAAGAAAGGAGAATGACTTTTCTGGAAATGATAAGATAAAAATGACTGGCAGGTATTTGTTATGTAAGATAAGATGCGGAGAAGAGAGTACCCTTGCAGATCTTTATGAATTCAAGTCTCCTCGATTGGATGAAGTACAGTCTCATATCCTAAAAGAATCGGCAGGTGTAATTATCAACCTATTGTCAATGATATTTGAAGTATTCTGAAAGAATGAGAGGGGTGCCACAGGAATGGAGAATGGCAAATGTCCCAATTTTCAAAAAAAGGAAAGAGAACAGAATCTATGTATTCCTGGCCAGTGAGCTTGACTTTGATTCTCTGGAAAGATTCTAGAAGACTTTAACTCATTAACCAACTAACTGAGGTCATTGACGATTATCTAGATGGGAAATTGGGCATTCTAAGGCCAGGTCATGTTAACTTGATTTCATTTTTTGGCAGGATAACTAGACAAATTGAGAGGAATCATATGAATGGATATCCTTTGCCTAAGTTTTAGCCCCATTTTTTTTTTTTTTTTTTTTTTTTTTTTTTTTTTAAGTAAAGCATATACATCATACTATTCTTGTGGAGAAGCAGACAGAGATTAGATGGTTTCGGAACTGGTTAGATGGTTACGCTCAGAGTTATTGGTGCAGCGTCAGTGTAGCAGAAGTCTCCAGTGGAGTGTTCCAGAATCTGTGCTATTTTACATTTTAATGAATGATTTAGGTAAAGATATAGACAATATGCTCGTACCATTTGTAAATGATACAAAGTTGGTAGAGACAGTTAAACAAGAATTGCCAAAGGATTCAAAAGGATTTGGACTGGTTAAAGCATTAGAGCAATTCTAATTCAAGAGGAATAAATGTAAAATCATCAGTAGTAAGTAATGAAATTAAATTCAGTAGGAATATATGTAAAATCTTGCACTTACGGGAAACATGGCTGGATAGTACTTATTCTGAAAAAAGATCTTTGGATTTTAGTGGATTGTAAATTCAGTATAAGTCACAGTGTGATATGGCAGTCAAAAAAGCTAAAGAGATTTTGAACTGTATTAAAGGATACCTAGATGGTGTATAGAAATAAGGTAGTGATAGCCACACTTTTATGATTTTGCTATCAGCAGACTCATTTGGATTATTGTGTTCAGTTTGGGGTACCATGGTTTAAGAAGGACATTGATATGTGATAATATTGTTGAAGCATAAAAGGAAAAATTTGATTATTTTAAATTAAGAGTTTCTTTCATAAAACCAATGTGGCCAAGAATAGAAGGGAAACAAAACTGGGGGAAAAGTCTTTCATAGACCATCTCTCAGATAGGATATGATTATGTTGGAATACTATTGTTGATAGAAGAAAAGGTGAGTGGTTGATTTAGAAAAACATGGAATGACGTGAACTTTATTGGAAGGAAAATGCTACCACTAGAGAAAGAAATGACAAATTAGAAGTATGCATATATGCGCTTACAAATACACACAGAGGTACAAATAAACAAATAAATACCCATGCTTAATTGTCGCTTTCTACAAGGCCAGGAATGGGAAGGAGGGAAAAAAAATAAAGTAAAAAGTGCACAGCAGAGAACAAAAGAAAATCATCTAGAAGGAAACACAAAAAGCTGACTTTTGAAAGCAATGTGTAGTGTTTATTTCATAGGTTATCTTGAAATGCAAATTTATTGTTTTATATTGAATGCTATCTTAAGTTCTGCTATATACATGGAAATGTTCTTTATTTTTCTTATTTTGTTTAAATTTCAAGTGAATAAAAAAATTACACATGCACCTTCCTTCCCGTCTCCCTCCCCGCCAATTGATAAAATAGAGTATGATGACCAGGATGGTAAAGGCCTGATTGAAACTATGTGCTGAAGATTATTTGAAGGAATCCTGTATTGTCTGAAGAAGAGAAGATTCAGGGGACATCTTATGGGGGAGGGGGTAGAGCTGTTTGTTTTGGTCTTTGAGGGTAGAATCAGGATCAGCAGTTTGAAATTGTAAAGAAGCCAGTATGGATTTGTCAGGAAAAGCTTTCTGAGACTAGAATGGGAGCTGTCCAGGAGTGAAATGAGCTGCCTTGGGAGGTAGTGGGCTCCCTCTCCTTGAAGCTCTTGATAGTAGGGATTCCTTTTATGCCTTGCTCTAGGTGGCTAGATGTTCTTTTCAACTCTTACATTTTGGTATTCTAGCCTGTAGAAGTCATGTTTCTGCTGGGAGATTGTTGTTATTAAGATTGAAGATACCAGGGCAGTTAGGTGGTGCAATGAATAGTAGGTGGGACTTGTTGCAGATATTTATGTAGCTGTGTGATCCTGGACAGATCACTAAACTGTGCCTCTGTTTCTTCATCTGTAAAATAGAGATAAAAATAGCACCTTCCTCATAGGGATCTTAGGAGGCTTAATTGAGATCTATTATATAAATGCTAACTAGTCTTTTTTTTTTTTTTTTAAGTAAGTAGCATTTTATTTTTCCAGTATATGCAAAGATAGTTTTATTTTCTTAAAGAAAAATTTCATTAATGACAATTAACTATCCCTATATTTATGTTAGAACCTCTTTATGAATCTCCGAGCTTACTCTATTAGTTTGTCTTGAAGTCCTTAAAATATCCCTGTAAAGGAGATTCTTTCTAGATAATTGCTCAAGGTCACCCACAGTGAGCAAGGTGGAAATAAAACACAGATCTTATGGCCCAACTTAGTTCTTTTGGATGCTGTGCTACTTGTTCTCCTTGTGAAGGTGAAAGTGTTCTCCAGTGAATAGCAGAGAGGATATGATTCACTGAATCATTAGAAGGGCTCTCCCTTTGGGCCTGGCTTGGAGAAGAGCAAGCAGACGTTCCCTGTGTTTTCCAGACAACCCAGTCATTTGCTTATTCACCTTTGACAGGGAAGAGATAAGCGAGTTTTCTGCAGACTGACCTATGTGGGACAGACAGTTCAGTTGCTTTAAAGCTCAGTGGATGTTTCAGTTTTTTGGAATGAGTGACAGGCAGATGGAATGAGATGAAATAGCTAGTTTTGGGTGGGGGTGAGTGGAGAGTGCCCTGTGGGAAGGAGGACATTTCGCTGCATTTCCTTAGTCATAGGACTCTGAATCTGAAGTGCCTAAATTTAGCTTGAGTTCCTGTTGAAAGCATCATTTTTTTTCTAAGGAGAACGGAAAACCTTTTTGTGTATCCTGCTCCATGAGGCCAATAGGGAAGCAGGAGGAGGTGAGGTTGCTATGGAGATGGGAGCTGTGTGCAAGGGGAGAGCAGCAGGGTTTAGAATTCCAGGAAGGAAGAGGGAGTGATGTCATCAGATTCCATGGACCAGCCCAGGAACCCCTGTGAGGTTGGTGGGGAGTTGGGTGTGCGTGGGGGGTGGTGGTGGTGGTGCAGGACGGGGGGACCAGGGGAATTCAGGTTTAGGAATTTTAGTTGGAGCAAAAAAGGTCGTTTGCATAGCATTGTGCTCATCTGCAGTACTGCCTGTGTTTTTGTTTTTGTTTTTTTCCCACCTAAAAATACTCTGCTTTCTTGCTTAATAACGATGTAAATTTAGATATAAGGTATCTCTCTGGCTCTCTGTTTCTTTTATATGGGTATGTGTGCATATATTTTGGTTATAGCTGCCTTTGTAGAACAACTGTTATGATGCTCTACTGAGGTGCTTTGTAAATCCCTTTTTATGATGATGCTATCTTTACATATGGTATGCGTGGAAATAAAACAAACTTATTATGAAAACATCCAGGTACCACCATACCACTAATTTAGAAATCAAAACAGTTTTCCTTCCTGCAGAAATTTAACCGTTAATCTTGCATCACTGTGTATGTGTGTGTGTGTTTGGGGGGGGGAGTAGGGGGGAGGGGAGAAGAGAGAAAGAAGAGAGAAAGGGAGAGAGAAAGAAAGAGAAAATTAAGGGTGGAGGGCTTATCTGCTCTTGTAAATATATGGGATAACTAAAATAATGAAATGGATTTTGTAGTATATCAGAATATATGCAGCCATAGGAATACCGACTTTGCAGGGGCTTGAGTGACTATACTACTAATCAATTGATACTGCCATTACTGATCAAAACATTGGAATTGCCTTCAATACTGGTCCATGAGCCAGATAAGAAAACCAATCTTATTACTTTACAGTCATATCTTTCAGTTTTGGCCACCTCGATTCACCCATCAGACTCACTGAATTTGGCAGTTTACTCAAAATCAAATCTACTAGTTTGCTACCTTTTAAATATTAGAAAAAATAGACTACTGCCTCTGAAGGCATTTCATTCCAAAGAGGAATTCCACATCTGTTTTGAGCAAAGGCTATGTGAATGAACGGAATATTCCAAGAAGATTGCTTTGATGGCAACAGCACTCCTTTGGATATCTTAATCCTGGTACTTTTAAACAAAGTAACATCATCTTAAGGTAACTCCCTACATTTATAAAAGAGAATGTTCATTTCTGTCATGTGAAGAATTATTGTCTTGAAGGACACAGAATTCTTATAGGTTTCTAGATAAGGCTTAAGCTCAGTCTTTGTCTGTAGACTGTCCCTTAGCCTCTCACCTAACTTGGTTGGCTAGCAGGGCTCTTAGCAAACTGTTTCTTTCTATATATCTTCTTGGAGAATTTTTTTTGCTTGAAAGATGGTAGTAGTTAGGAAACACTGAAATACTGGTTAGAGAGGGTTAATGAGCTAATGCAGAAATCTAGGCAGAAGTAATGACCTCTTGTTGGTATTTTACCTCTGCAAATTTTAGAGTTAACTTCCACAAAATAATAATTCAGATACATTTTGGTGTAGTTAAAAGAGATAAATTAAAAAAAAAAACCTACTATTAAAATCTTTATAACTTTAAAAATCATGACTTCACCTGAAGGTCTTACTTCTGCCTTGAACAATAAGAGGTCCTAGATTCACAAATGTACTTATTCTGAATGTTCTTTGCAGGTACCTTCCACTTTTCTTTTCATTCTTGTGTATGTTCATCCATCCATAGACTCTCCCCAGAAGAGCCATCGAATATGTTAGAAACTTTCATTTAGTCCTTTTTTACCCCCATCTTCTGGGTACCAGGGAACTTCTCAATCTGTATATTGGCTTACCTCATTCATGAAAGATTCACTTTTTCTTATCAGACATCTTCTTGTCAATAGTCATTATGCCCTTCTTGCATGTACAGGTCATCCTTGGAAATAGATTTCAGTCTACTTGTGCCAACCATATATCCCTTTGAATCTCCTTTATCTCTCTTTTTGGACATTGTGATGTTTCAAGATTTGGAATCCTATACAGTTGTTTCTGGTAGGACATTTATGTTGAAATGGCGGGCCTTTGTACCAGGTTGCAGCTTGGAATCACTGAAAGTACTGTGCAGTTTCTCAGATGCAATTTAGCTCTTTCTTTCTATTATTCCTCTGTTTTGGACTCAACACGCTGTCTATCTGCAGTAACCTTCCCAAGTATTTGGGAAAGCACTGATTTGTTAATTATTGGACGATTATTGTGAAATGTTTTATGATTTCCACCTCTTTCTTCTATCCAAGGAATTGAATACCAGAGTAGGGGGATGGAGTGGGAAAAGTATCATTGATTTCTTCTTGAATAAGGAATGGCGCAGTAGTAGAGTTTGAGGCTGAATCTAGGAATTCTGATGCCTTTTCTTTGTTGGTTAGATCAGCTTCTCACGGAAGACTGGGAACATTTAGACAAGCTTCTGTTGCACTAGAATTGAACAGCAGACGCAGGAAATTGATGAGCTATATACAGATTGAGACAAGAACAGTGTCAGGCTAGAGAAACAGGAGTCCTTACGCAGTTGAAAAAGTGGACTTTTGCATCCATAAGCAAGTTTGATATATATTTTTTAAAAGGGCGGGGGGAATGGTCTGATGCAAGAATATACATGCATTTATCTCCAAGATATAATTCACTGGGTTATTGGGAAAGATTTATAGGAGAACATGGACAAGAGTTCCAGAAAATAAAGAAAAAAGGCAGGGATGGAGCCCTATCCACCATTGGAAGCAGTAGCCACATTAATAAGGTCAGAGAGTTATCTAAATGACAAAGTTTTGAATGATCAAAAATAGAGATATTTTAATGCTTCAGATGACTTTGATTTTGTGAGTGTGTTTTCTTCACTGGCATTGATGCTAATGCTCTATAATGTGGGACAGAGTCTTTGAGAACTGCTGTGACTGAAAAATTTACCATCATCTCCATGAGAACCACCTAATGTTGACAGTCCCTGCTCTCAGGAGTGGTTGGCATCTGGACCCATGACATTGGAACACAAACTCTATGAGGTCCTTCCAGGGCTCACAGTATGAGCATAGTTACCACTTCTGTGTCTTGGGGCACTCAGGATCTTCTTTTATACCATTGTAAGGGTTCTGAGCAGGACTTTTGTGAAGGATCTGAAGGTAGCCATCTGAAGCGTTAACCATTTATATACATGTATCTGCTAGTTATTTTTGTATTTTTAAAAAAACTTAAAACATTTTAATCTAGATTGGTTGACCCAGTTTATTGACTGGATTAATAGCTTCCACTTAGCCATTCAGTGAAACTGCTCATATTCATCAGTGGTGGGGAGATGATTTGATCTTGTCCCTATAGATAGTTGTGCTGTCATTGGAATTGTTTTCTTAACTGCTAGCTTTTCTCAGCACTTGAACAAAAGTGATATTGAGCTTGGAAAAATGATTAATTCTGCTAGTGTTTAACTTTTTTTTCTTCCTGTTTTAGTCCTTTTGATCTACTAAGTGTCATATCGAGAACTACAGTCTTCAGTGAAGTGAACCAGTCATTTATTTGTTTGAGTCTCAAAAATAGAGATATTAGCTGATGGCTACCAGCTGGTTCCCAGTTTCCCTTGATCCTACAGTTATGTTGGTTTTTCCATTCTGTGACAAATAAATATGATCTATTTACCTGTACCATAGGGATCATCAATTCAGAACAGAAATGAATCTTTGAGATCATCTACTCCAGCCCTGTAGTTAGTGGTAGAAAATATTTATGTGCCCCAGAAGCATTATGCAAACCTTATAATCTCTTTAAACCACTGTGGTTTATGGCTGACACATTTGGTGTTCCAAAGTGAATTAAATTTTCCTGTTGTTTATTGAGTACCTGTGATTTAGTCAGCAACATCTTTGAAAAAAATGGAGATATTAAAGAAGCTTAGTCTGTTTTTAGGAAGCTTACAAGTCTAGTGGGGAGTTAAGATACACACAAAATATACTTCATCTTTAGCATTTATTACTTAATAAGTAGAAGTTAAAGAAGTTGAAAAAAGGGAGGGATCAATATGGACTAGAATTGCATAGAAACTTTTATGAAGGAAGGCAGCCTTGAACTGGACTTCTATGATTAAGCAAGAATTGTGGGAGTGGATGGAGAGCTGTAGAAGCTCAAGCAAAGATGGAACTGCAGGAAGAAGACTGTAATTTGTGGGTATTAAAACAGACCAGATTGGAACTGGAAGATTTTGGGCCGGAATAGTGGGAGAGGTTAGATAGATGAGAACAGTCGCGTTGTAGTTGGGAGCTGGCTACTGAAATCCAAGAGCTGGGTTTGTTTCTATAGGCTATGGGAAGGCACTGATGGAGGGCCGTGATGATGGATGTAGAGCTGAAGAAATTTGGCAGTTGGATGCCAGGATTGAGTAGAGGGGGAGATTTAGGCAGGATTGCTCCATAGGAGAAGGATTAAATGTGCTTTGTTTGATTCTGGATGGCAGACAAGGAGTAACAGAGTGGAGATTTCAGGCCCATAGATACAATCAAGGTATTACAAAGCTCCCCCATTAGAATGTGAGCTTCCTGAGGGAGAGGGCTGGGTTATTGCCTTTCTCCAAGCACTGTGATAAGTGCTGAGTCATAAAACACAATAAATACTTGTTGCCTGAGTGGCAATCTTTGTGGCAAACAGAACAAATGGGTACAATGTGTACTTCGTTCTGTGTGCGCATGGATTTGATATTTTCCTTCAGGTCTTTACATTTTGACTCTGATTTCTATGTAGATTTGAGGGTATGAGTATTTGTTATGCTAACATTTGTTAAAGATGTTAGTTATTAGATTTTGATGAGTAAATAAATCATTTATTTACTAGGTGTCAGGAATTGTTTTTAAGGTCTGGGAATCCAAACACCAGGACTTGCATTCTACTAGGGAAGATAATACTGTACATAAAAGGGAGTTGTGTGTTTTGAGAACATAGGATCCCAGCCTAGTGGTTTAGGATAGGAAAATCTTGAAAAAACAAGGGCATGGATGGCCTTGGCAGGAACTCACGGATTAGAGGAAAAGCATCTCAGAAGGCTGTTGGGATGAAGGTAGAGCTTTTTTGGGGGGCAAAAGTTTTATCTGTAATGATGCTCCATTTTTAGTATTGGAGAATTTTGGTAGTCCCACATAATCTCAGTCATGATAATGATAACATTACATCCAATTCAGCAATTCTCTTATTGGTGTAAATTTAGGGTGTAGACTTTTGGTGACTGAGAAATTCAGGAGGACATGCTGATAATACATGGAAATGCATCTTTTGATTTTGTTGAAGCCTTTATATAATTAGATTTTGGACTGTAATATACTTAAAGTATGCTATTAAAATTTATCTAGTTTGATGTCAGCTTTAAGGGAATGAAATTCAGGTGGAAGAAAATGTGTCTAGCTAAGGTGAGCAGTACTTAGTGTAACTCATAAATGAAGATCAAAAGAATGGAAGAGAAGATATTTTAAGAAAGGAGAGTGCTAAAAGAATTACAAGTTAGTAAGGATGATATGGGAGATCTTCAAAATGTTTATAATCAAAGGAGCTATTCCATTCCATGTATTGATTTACTCTCTAGAATATATTTGTTTCTGGGAAGCTGAGACCTAGGAATGAAATGGAATTAAAGGAAATTCCTAATGGAACTCCATATTTTTAAACTTAGATTCTCTTAATTATAAACTTAACAGTATTCAGTAATACCATCTGCTTGTGTCTCTTTGTGAACTTTATCTTTTTTTTTTCTCCTTTGAGACAGTTAGGGTTAAGTGACTTGCTCAGGGTCACACAACTAGGAAGTGTTAAGTGTCTGAGAACAGATCTGAACTCAGGTCCTCCTGACTTTAGGGGTTGTTTTCTAGCCACTGTGCTACCTAGTTGCTCCTAACTTTTTCTTTTTTAATGTTTAATTGATGTCCCTTTCTTTCTATATTTCTGTCACTGTGAGTAAACTTACTCTTTGCATGCTCTTGGAAGAGGAAGACATCACCATAAAAAATCACTATACTCAGGCAGACTAATCACTATAGTGGCCAGATCTGAAAATGTTATGTTTCCTTCTGAATGAAAATCTGTCATCTCTCTGCTAAGAGAGCTTTCTCTTGAAGTTGTCATTGCTCATCCCCACTAGTCAAGAGTTCTGTACTCCCTCAGAGTTAATTCTCTTATTTCTTTTTGTGATTATTGTAAAACTTATTTACATATGTTCATTTGACCTCACATGAACTTAGACAAATCATCCCAGATTTTTCTGAATCGGTTATATTTGTTAATTCTTATGATGAGATAATATTCCAATATTATATCCACATACCACTTTTTGGTCATCCATTTCCCTCAGTTGAGCTTGTTCCTTTGTATCCACGTGTTTGGTACAATAGAAAATCATGCTGTAATAAATATTTTTGTACACATGAGTTCATTCCCTTAGTATTTGCTAACTTTGGGTTTTGTGCTTAGTTGTGATATTAGTGGGTCAAAGGTTATGCACAGTTTAGTGAGGTTTGGGATACGATTTCAGATTGTTTTCTAGAAAGGTTGTCCCAATTCAGAGAAAAATGACTTACATTGTTGTTGTTTATGATTTTTATTTATTTATTTCCATTTATTAAAGCTTTTTATTTTTCAAAACATATGCATGGACAATTCTTCAACATTAGCCCTTGCAAAATCTTTCAATTTCCCTCTCCTTTCCCCATCCCCTCCCCTAGATGGCAAGTAGTCCAATATATGTTAAACATTGTAGAAATATATGTTTAAAAAAAAATATATATATATATATATATACACACACACATATTTATATACAATTATCGTGCCTCACAAGAAAAATCACATCAAACCAGAAAAAAAAGAGAAGCAAAAAAAAATGCAAGCAAACAACAAAAAGAGTAAAAATGCTATGTTGTGAACCACATTCAGTTCTCACGGTCCTCTGGGTGTAGATGGCTCTCTTCATTGCTGAACAATTGGAACTGGTTTGAATCATCTCATTGTTGAAGAGAGCCACGTCCATTAGAATTGATCATCGTATAATCTTCCTTGCTGTGTACAATGATCTCCTGGTTGTGCTCATTTCACTTAGCATCAGTTCATGTGAGCATAGTTCCAAATTGCTCTCGAGAATGGTTGGCTCCATTCACAGGTCCACCAACAATGTATTAGGGTCCCAGTTTTCCCACATCCCCTCCAACATTCATCATTATCTTTTCCTGTCATCTTAGCCAATCTGAGAGGTGTGTAGTGGTATCTCAGAGTTGTCTTAATTTGAATTTCTCTGATCAATGGTGATTTAGAGCACCTTTTCATATTACTAGAAATAATTTCAATTTCTTCATCTGAAAATTGTCTGTTCATATCCTTTGACCATTTATCAACTGGAGAATGACTTGAATTCTTATAAATTAGATTCAATTCTCTTTATATTTTAGAAATGAAGCCTTTATCAGAACCTTTGAATGTAATTTTTTTTTTCCAGTTTATTGTTTCCCTTCTAATCTTATCTGCATTAGTTTTGTTGGTACAAAACTTTTTAACTTATATAAACAAAATTATCTATTTTGTGATCAACAATGATCTCTAGTTCTTCTTTGGTCACAGATTCCTTCCTCTTCCACAGATCTGAGAGGTAAACTATCCTATGTTCTCCTAATTTGTTTATGATATCATTTTTTATGAAGATGACTGACTTTGAAAGGAGGATTAATCATTTGGTTCTTTCAGTCTGTGATAGGATTTAACTTTGTGCCACATCCTTGAGTCTGTGACATGGGTAGGTTAAAGAGACAGTTCCCAGCATGCTCTAATTGAGACTCTAATGCCCTTCTCATGCCAGCCACAGGAACTCTTCTCTGCGCACCAGTGTTGGGGACACCAGAGATTCCTTTTCTCTCATTGATCCCCTTTATGTTGCTGCTGGAATCTTCTCTTTTATATATAGTTTAGGAAAAATTATGGGAGATGTATGGTGGGAAGTATTTGTTCTGAGTTGCTCTTGACACATTTTTTTTTCTGTTGGCTTAAGCTAGATCATAATAGTTTTTAATACAAGAACAATGGAATAAATAGGTCTTAGGTTCTATAGTAATATTTGTTTGAATTTTGTTATACTATGAGTTAAATAGGCTTTTTATAGGAGCCAAGCCATTATTTGACTTTGTTTCTATATGAAAACATAGTCCAAGATACAAGCAACCAGTTTTTTTATCTTACAATCCATTTATAAATGAAGTTTTTACTGTAGAAGCATAGACTTGTGAATTGTAGACTGGGAAGGAACAGCCAGCCTCCTATCCAAAGCTAGAATCTACCCTACAATAATGTTTGCTCACTTCAGTGAGGCTTTATTATCTGTTTATCCCTGAAAAATCCTTGTGTTTTATAAAGCTAGTTAAGTTAGATTTTGGCAGGTGAAGATCTCCTTATTTTAGAGTATTCAAAATATTGAAAGGATATGGTTATTAAAAAGATGTCTTGGAAAAAGTTTTAAGGTGCCAGCTTCTGTGATTTCCTATTGAAAAGCAGGAGATTTTAGCTTCTAGATTAGGAAGGGGCAGACCTAGAAGACCCCAGCAGTCTTCATTGGGAATAGAGTTGGGGCACATTTAAAAAAAAATTCAAATTATTAAAAAAATTTTCAAATATAAAGTTTTAATATTCATTCTCTCTCTCTCTCTCTCTCTCTCTCTCTCTCTCTCTCTTTCTCTCTCTCTCTCTCTTTCTCTCTCTTTCTCTCTCTCTTCCCCCCCACCCCCCAATTTAAACAAATTAAGATTTTAAAAATCCCACAGTGTGAATTTCAGCAAGTGATAGTGTTGGTAGCACAAGCATTCCTTTTCTTTGTCTTTGTCTTCTCAAAAGAAAAGTGGCTTCTTCAACATTGTATAGCTATATGATTTGGCAAAACAGATTCCCATATTTTTCACACCAGAATTTATTTGTCTCCTGCATTTTAATTTCATCACCTCTGTTTAGAGGTGACTGGGCTGATTCTCAATCTTTAGCTTTATTTTTTATTTTTTGGACTTGTGGTTTAAAAATTGCTTTGATTGGAGTTCTGAAGTCTTTCAAAGTTTTTTTTCCCTATTATTTCATTATAGAAGTTGTTCTCTTAATTCTACTCTCTCCTTTCTACATCAGTTTTCCCTTTTCATTTTACTCCAAATTTGTCCATTTTATCATTTATTATGGTGGAAAAATATGCCATTCTATTCATATGCCACAGTTTGTTTAGCCATTCACCAGTTGAAAGATAGTTGAGTTAGATTCCAGCTTTTGGCTATCATAGAAAGAGCTACTATAAATATTTTTTTACACACAAACCTTTTTCTTCTTTTTTAATTTTTTTTTTTTGGGAGGGGAAGGGTTTTGAACTTGTAGTGGCATAATAGGTCAAAGAACAGTTTGGTGACTTTCTAAGCATCCTTCCCATTATTCTCCAGAATGGCAGATCCAGTTCACAGCATCATCATCACTATGCTCTTATGCCAGTTTTCCCCTACAGTTCCTTTAACCTTTTAATTTTCTCATATGATAAGTATGAGGTAAAACCCCCAAAGTTGCTTAAATTTGTATTTCTCTAAGTATTAGTGATTTTGAACTTTTTTTTAAATATGATTATTGATAGCTTGGATTTCTTCTTTTGAAAAAACTACTTGTCCATATTTTTTGACGAGTTCTCTTTTGAGGGGATCAGAGTTGTATTTTTAAGATACAGTGTTAGGTTGCCTTTTAAAGATTTTTTTTTTTTTTTTTTTTTTTTAATGTTTAGTAAAAGGAATCCTGATGACAAGTGGAATCTGGTATATTTACTTTTCCAAATCATTAAAAGTTCTTTTTCTTCGTTGCCACTTTATTGCTTCACCTAATAGGCCTCATCCCCAGTACATGTGGGACTTCAAGTGTTGCCAGCTGCTGTCTGAGTGGTGGGCTGTGGGATATTTCAAGGGATATGCCGGCCCTAGATACTTGTGTCACAAATGGATTTATCACTATTTTCAAATCTGTTATTAATAATACAAATTTAGTAAAACATTGCATTCCTACAAAGTTATTGTATGTTTTCTCAGCTAATGGATGCTAATCATACTGTTGCTAGTATATGTTTGAGATCTGTGGCTTTTTTATATTAAAAATTAATCCTTGTGTTTCAAGGTTGGGAACAGCTGCAGTAGAGGTTCGCCATGTTGGCTTGTGTTTATACTCTCTCTAGCTACCCACACTGCTGTTAAGCTCAAATGGCTGAGATGCTTTTTGTTGTCCTTCTTTTCCAGAGCCATATGATACATGATGGGAACCATGCACAGTGTGAGTTTCTGCATGTGATAGTGTTGGTAGCACAGGCTCCTTCTCTTTGTCTTTGTCTTCCCCAAACAAAAGTAGGCTTCTTCAGCACTGGGAAATGCTTTTCTTCAGCAGCAAGGAAGGGAGACCACATGGCTCGGGGAGCTTGGTTATCTTCAGCATTTCCTTTAATAGCTTGCTTGCATGCATGCAAAGGCAAGTGGAAGGTTGTCAGCTAAAGAGAGAGTGGCATTTGTATGAGCCAGCTTCATTATTTATCTTCTTTTGCCTCCTTTTCTTCTCTCTGTCCGATAATTTTGTGGGTGGTTGGAAAATTGCCCTGGGCTTTGCTTGGCTTAGCAGATGAGGCAGATTCTGGAATGAGTCCTGGCTTGGGGAGTCAGGGAGCCCGAGTTCTAGTCCTCCTTTTACCTTGATGGATTGTGTGAGCTTCCTTACTTGTAATGAATTTTCCTCATCTGTAGCAGGGGATCTGTAGCAGGTGGAGGATCTCGGAGGTCCCTTTTAGTGATTGATTTTTGAACACGTGATGGAGTTTGCTTTTCTCCCCTTTTAGAGCTTCTGCTGCCAAAAAGAGATTTTTTTAAACTTCTTTGTTTAGCTAGCTAGTGCCTTTTCAAGATCCAAGCATCTAACCCTTTGCTCGCTGCCTCTTTCGAGCCTCACCAATAGCAAAGACAGCTAGAAGTAATTGGGAGACAAATTCTTAGCCAGTGCCTGAGAGGCATCAGTAGAAGGAGCCCCTGCTAATCAGTGAAAAAGCCTAGGTTCAAGGTCATGTTTTTCATCCCGTGATTCTTAGTCAGCCATCAGTTATTTGGAGCTTTCTAGGTGCTAGGCACTGTGCTAAGCACCAGGGATACAAAGGCAGGCAAAAAGGATTCCTGCTCTCAAAGAGCTTCAGTTTTAATAGAGACCATACCAAAAAAGATATAAACAGTTTAAGTAGGAGGTAATCTCAGAGGGAAGGCACTGGAGCTAGGGAGAGGACAGAGACAGGACTAGAAATGACCTCATGCAGATTTTGGGATTAGATCTGCACCTTAATGGAAGCCTGGGAAAGGCAGAAGTGAAGAGAGAGAGCATTGCAGACATGGAGGGACCCCCCCCCCCCGGGGGGGGGTGGGGGGAGAAGGTACAGCAAAGATTTGGAGGGTCATCATCTATAAAATGGTGACCCTGGCATTGGGTGTCCTCCGTTAGAGGGGTACTGCTTTATATGCCTAAAGTTCTGTAAAAATGTAAATTCTGATTATTGTTACAGAATATTGTCAAGGAAGTCTTCCCTATGGACCATCTTTTCACAGACTGAATTTCAGTTTCGACTCTAGTGGCCATGGTATAGGATCTGTGATTAGTATCCTTACATCACAGCTCTACTTTTGCACAGAAAAATAGAACTCTTCATTATTTTAAAAATACTTCTTTCTTTTTCAAAACCCCTTGAGGAAAATAGCCCTATCTACCTCATTGACCTTAGTTGTAGGAACACTAGGTAACTTTTACTTGGCACAAAGATGTATCTTTAATAGAAAATCCGCCAGTGAATGTCACTGTACTGGAGACGTCTTTAAAGAACAGTGTTTCTTTTATCCTGTTCTCAGAGGCCATCTTCCTTCTACTTATTAGGCATGTGGCTTTTTCACCTTGCACCCTGATTTATGGGCTTCATGATCCTCTATTCTAAATGGTTCGCTCTCTCCTCAGCAGACATGGTCTATTTCCTGTTATATGATGGTGGTGTGGCAAGGGTCCTGAATTTGGAGTCAGAGAGGGCCTGGTCTCCTGAACCTCTGGGATTTCGTCTTACAAGAAGGAGTTTGGCTAGACCTCCAGCATCCTTCATCTTGTCTCAGTGGAACTTGTACTGTTCTGCCCATTACAGAGCCTTGTAATCTGTACTGCAGTGCATTTTGGTCATTGCTTGTAGGTATTCCACCATCTGGTAGCTTTGCCCACTTAGGTCCATCTGTTGGTTCTATTTTAAAATCTTAAATTTAAGTTAAAATCATAAATTTTAAAGGATCTTAGAGGTCCTCTTATTGAACCTTTATCTGAAGCATGAAACTCGTGTCACACTCCTCTAAAACCTCAGTTCAGATGCTTTCAGGTGATAGGAAACACTCTAGTTTTCCAGGCAACCTGTCTTGTTTTAGGATAGCTCTAATTGGTAGGATGTTCTTTGAATAATTAGTGGTCCTTTCCAGTGTTTCTCTACTTCCTCATTCGAATTCTCCTCTGTCGGGTTTTCAGTTTGAGTTTTCAAACTGTGTTCTTTTCTCCAGTACCTTTTCCCAATTCTTTGGTATAGGCTTGGCAGTAGAATAGTCTGTCCAACACAATTTAGGACCCTTCTGCATAGTATTCCAGTTTCTTTCCAGAATGAGTGTATATGGTCATGTGTCTCTTCCAGCAGCGCATCAGTGTGCCTGATTTCTCACAGTCTCTCCAGCATTCGTCATTTTTCTTTTTTGTCATTTTTGTTACTGTGATGAGTTTGAGGAATTTGAATCACTTTAATCTTCATTTCTCTAATTAGTAGTGATTTGGAGTATTTTTTCATAGAGCCTCAAGGTAGACGGTGTTTGTTTCTTTGAAGATAGTGTATGTTTGATCTGGAGAAGCCTAGCAATCTTCAGGTATTTGAAGGAACATCAAGACATTTACTATTTCTCTCTAAGTTACCTTGTATTTAATTTGTACACATTTTCAACCCTGATAGAGGTATAAGTTCCTTATGGCAGGGACTCAATCTTTATCCACAGTGCTGGGTATAGTTCTTGGTGCTTACAAAATGGGTTTTGATTTGACTATTTCTTTTTGGCTTCAAAAGGCAGAACTAGGTAGGAGTTGTAGAGAGATAGATAGTGACTGGATGTAAAGAAAAACTTGGTAACAGTTTGACCTCTCCAAAATAGAAGGGATGGCCTTGGAGAGTTGTGGGTTTTTCTTCTCTGGAGGTCTTCAGCGAGAGGTGGGATGCTCCCTTGGTGGGAATGTTGTGGGAGGGGCTCTGGGTGAAATAGGGGCTGACCTTGGAGGCCCCCTGAGAGCTCTTTAAATTTTGAGATTCTCTGGTACATTAAGGGTTCTTGTGCTGGTCCAGGAAATGTTAAGGTTCATTGGATCTTCTCCAAGGACAGCATTACTGTCAAGATCAGTTCCTAATTAGGATCCTCACCTCCTTTTTCTAAGAGGAATGAATCATCAGGCCCTTACTGCTGTGCTTTAGAGTGAAGGAAGTGTACAAGAAATAGTTCTTGGCTGGGGAAGGTGGGGGAAGGGGGATGTGAGTGGCATATAATCAGAAACAACTCTTTTTATCATTCAAAGTTGTTACATAGTTGTCCTACATAGTAGGACAGCAAATGCCTGGACTTTCAAAGACAAAATATTATTATTCAGCTTTTGGCTTTTGCTAGAAAGCTCAAAGGCACAAGTATCCATTCTGGAGGGCAAGGATGAGGACCATTGTTGGTTAAGTTAGGAAGAGAGATACCCTTGTGGTAATTCTGAATATGGAGAGGTAATGCTCACTTTTACTTACTGTAATATAAATAAGTTATGTAATATAAGTAATATTATTGGTTAGTTCAGTTGCTGTATGATGCTAATGAAACGCGACATACATTTCATCCCAATATAGGTTAATTAGCTTCTCAGAAATGCAAGTTCGATATTTTGAAATTTGTGACAGTGGCCTCAGAGGGGGAGCAGGTAAGAGATGAGAGCTGGTTCATAACAGACTAGTTTGATTGGTTTCTTATCTGCTGGTTGGGGGCAAGAGCCTTGGGTTCCTTACCTATAAAGTGGGAATGATAATACTTGCATTATGTACCTCACAGGGTTCTTCTGAGGGAAGTACTTTGTAAACCTCACCTCTAAATCAGCTCTGTTGTTGCAGCTGTTATTACTGTCAATAATAATAATGACTATAATTGATATAGTGATTGAAGTCTTGCTAAGTGCTTTACATGTTATTTCATTGATCTTCATACCATCACCATGTAGTATATGCTTTTATTGTCCCCATTTGGCAGAGGAAAGTGAAGATGAGAGCAGATTAAGTGACCTATCTAGGGTCACACAGTTGCTAAGTGTTGGAGGCAAGGGGCAGGATTCAGAGTTGGACCTTCCTGATTCTCAGGTCAGTGCCCTCTCTCCTGTGCCACCTGGCTGCTTCAGTATTGAAGGTGATAAGGATTATGACTACTAGTAACGATAGCAGTCATAGAAGTAGAAGTTTAAAAAAAAAAGAAAGAAAGGAAGGAAGGAAGAAAATAACAGCAGCAGTAATAGTCCATAGCATCACTAACCCTGAGAGGAGATCATCAATTTCATGTGCTTGGAGGTTTGAATCATAGGATTTAGCTTTGGAAGGAATGACCCTTTAATGATATCTGGTCCACACCTGGAGAGGTTAAATAATAGCAATAAAAACTAGCATTTCCATAGTCTTAAAGGTTTGCAAAGTACTTTACAAATATTATCTCATTTTATGGTTGAGGATGTTAAGAGGTAGTAAGTGTCTGAAGTCTACCTGCCTCCAAGCAACTGCGTAATTCATTGATTAGAACACTGAGTTGAAGTCAGGAAGACCCGAGTTCGGATTTGGTCTTTGATACTCACTGTATGACCCTGGGCAATTCACTTAACCCTGTTTGTCTCAGTTCACTTATCTGTAAAATGATGTAGCAGAGGAGATTGCAACTTACTCTAGTAACTTTGCCAAGAAAATTCTCAAGAGGAACACAAAGAATCAGGTACAACCGAACAGCAGCTACCTAACTAGTCCAGTACTAACTGTACTAGCCAGCTGGCCATCTAGTTACATAACTAGTCATGTAACTAGTAAATGGGGACCTGAAATTCAGTCCTGAATCCTTTGACTCCAAATTCATTGCTCTTTGGAAGATTTTTAAAGTGTTTGTTAACAAAAACGTGAAATGATGCAATTTTAGCTAGCTTTAAAAGACTATTGAATTCTCTTTTGGACACCACATTTTAAGAATGGCATTGACTAACTTGGGTAAACCAGGTTGATGACAGTACTGGAGACAGATCCTTATGGGGATGGGTTTGAGGAACTGATGTTATTCAGAAGACTTGGGTGGGATAAGAATCAGAAATCTTTAAAATAAAGGATGTCATGTGGAAGAGAAATTGGATTGATTGTCCTTGACCCCAGACAACAGATCCAACAGTGAGCGATGAGTGAAAGTTGTAGATGTTGGGGAAAGCTGTTCCAGAGTGGCAGGAGTTGCTGGAAAGAGAGGACATTGCTCATGCACATTCACTTGACTGGGATGGAAGGAACAATTCTTATTCATGTACAAATTGTACTAAATAATCTAGAGGTTCTCTTCTGAGTCTGGAATGTGATTCTAGGAAACTTTTTGTCTAATTGGTATCAGGAAAAAGGATTCATTGCTACTAAGAGGTAACAGGTCTGAAAAGAACAGAGAAAGAAAAATAATTTGTTATTTTTTATTAATAACTTTTTTATTTTTAAAATACATGCAAAGATAGTTTTTAGCATTCACTCTTGTATTCCAAGTTTTTCTTCCTTCCTTCTCTCTACTCCCCTCCCCTAGATAGCAAATAATCCAAAATATGTTAATACATGTGCAGTTCTCCTATACATATTTACACATTTATCATGCTGCACAAGAAAAATCAGATCAAAAAGGAAAAAAAAAATTGAGGGAAAAAAAGGCAAGCAAACAACAAAAAAAAGTGAAAATACTAGGTTGTGATTCACCTTCTGTCCTCACAGTCCCCTCTGGATGCAGATGACTCTCTCCATCACAAGTCCATTGGAATTGGCCTGAATCACCTCATTGCTGAAAAGAGTCACATCCGTCACAGTGATTGTCATATAATCTTCTTGTTGCCATCCATGTACAATGTTCTCTTGGTTCTACTCACTTCACTCAGCATTAATTCATGTATATCTTTCCAGGCTTTTATTTTATTTATTTATTTGTTTGTTTGTTTGTTTGTTTGTTTATTTATTTATTTATTTTATTAAATAACTTTTTATTGACAGAACCTATGCCAGGGTAATTTTTTACAACATTATCCCTTGCACTCACTTCTGTTCCGATTTTTCCCCTCCCTCCCTCCTTCCTCCCTCTCCCCAAAGATGGCAAGCAGTCCTATACATGTTAAATAGATTACAGTAGATCTTGGATACAATATATGTGTGCAGAACCGAATAGTTTTCTTGTTGCTCAGGGAGAATTGGATTTAGAAGGTATAAATAACCTGGGAAGAAGAACAAAAATGGAAGCAGTTTACATTCATTTCCTAGTGTTCTTTCTTTGGGTGTAGCTGCTTCTGTCCATCCTTGATCAATTGAAACTAAGTTAGATCTTGTCTTTGTTGAAGAAATCCATTTCCATCAGAATACATCCTCATACAGTATCGCTGTTGAGGGTATATAAGGATTTCCTGGTTCTGCTCATTTCGCTCAGCATCAGTTCATGTAAGTCTCGCCAATCCTCTCTGTATTCGTCCTGCTGGTCATTTCTTACAGAACAATAATATTCCATAACATTCATATACCACAATTTACTCAACCATTCTCCAATTGATGGGCATCCATTCATTTTCCAGCTTCTGGCCACTACAAACAGGGCTGGTCCAGGCTTTTCTTAAATCAGCCTGTTCTTCATTTCTTATAGAACAATAATATTCCAGTAACATTCATATACCATTACTTATTCAGTCATTCTCTTAACTCATAAGCATCTACTCAGTTTCCAGTTCTGTGCCACTACAAAAAAGGGCTGCTACAAACATTTTGCACATGTGTGTCCTTTTCCCTTTTTAATGATCTCTTTGGGGTACAGACTCAGATACTGCTGGATCAAAGGACATGCACAGTCAGATAGCCCTTTGGGCATAGAAACGTCAATAATTAAAAAAGAAAAACAACAAGGAAAATAAATATTTGCTATGAGCTCTTGGGTTACAGATCTTTTAGAAACAAGGCTTTTTCTTTAAAAACAACAACTGGATGGAGCTTAGGTGGGAAGTTCTTTCCTAAACAAATTGCTATCATTAATGTAAGGGACTGTGGGAGGAGGATAAGGAGGCAGTGATGTAATTGCAGATCTTTAGAGAGAGCCCACCAGAGCCTGAACTAGCCCATTGGAGAATCACGTTTTCAGATCTAATTCATACACACAGACACACACAGACAGACAGATACACATGCACACACACACACACACACACACACACCCTCACATGCACATGCGTGCGCGTGCGATTTAAACAAACAACTACTCAACAGTTTTTGCAGAAATAAAGATAAACTTAATTGGAGAGATATTCCGTTCTCATAGTTGAGTTATACTAATACAGTAAAAATGACAATTGTGCCTAAAGTAATTATCATTTTGGTCATGTGTCAAGTTATTAAAACCAGACAACATAATAAACTTCATTTAGAATTATAAAATATCTTGCAGTTCCAGGAAAATAATGAAAAAAGTATGAGTGAAAGAAGCTTAGATGTACCAGATCTCAAACTATATTATAAAATAACAGTAATCAGGACTTGCTTATACAGATAGCAAATATTGCTTATAAATAAGAAAAGAAGATGAGTAGAACAACTGAATTGAAAATAATAGCCTAGGATTTGATAATCTTAAGAACATAAATGATGAGAGAAATAATTTCTTTTTGATAATAATTACTGAAAAAGCTGGCAAGTAGAAAGTGAAAATTTAGCAAAGTTAAATTTAACCCAATGTATTATGCCTCGTAATAACTTTAAAATGGGTGTGTGTTCTGAACATAAATGGTCATACTATAAAATTAAAGCAGAAATACATTAGTGCTTTCACAGCCATTTTTAGGAAAGAATTAAAGAAAAAAAATTTTTTTTCATCTTTAACACCAAATAAAATGAGTGTTTTCATATGGAGAACAGAAAAAGATCTGCATGTGAAACTGTGACTTTTTTATTTTTAAATATGTAATTCAAGATGTAACTCTCAAAGCTTTGCTATTTATCTGTGATTTTTTTCTGACCCTCTGTTTTATTCTATGCTTTTTGGGGAGGTAGAGTGGGGAAGATTGGGTCTCCCTTTCTCACTCAGATTAGAAGGGCAGTGATCACTCATGGGTTAGATTCCACTATTGACTGGCATAAATGTTTTGATCTGTTCTATTTCCAATCTGGGCTTGTTTGCTCCTCCTTAAACTGTCTAGTGTCCCCTGCCTCCCAGGGGCTCTAAATGCCAGATTATTTTGGATTTTGTATTGACTTTTTTTCCTGCTCTAGGCCAAACTCTCTAACTCAAATAACCACCAGTATTCCTGGCAAGTCCCTAGCAAGGGACTCTGTGACCTCCCTCTTCCCCTCCTCTCTTTCTCTCTTCTCTTTTTCCTCCTCCCTCCCTTTTCTTTTCTCTTTCCCTCCCTCTCTCCCTCTCCCTTCCTTTTGCCTTGGGCTGGGGAACATAATAAATATGCAATGTCAAAACTTTCCCACGTTGGTCATGTTAAAAATGTATGGCTTGGGGGTGGGGGGCAGCTAGGTGGTGCAGTGGATAGAGCACCACCCCTGAAGTCAGGAGGAAAGTTTTTTTTTTTTTTTTTTTAACAATATTATTATTATATAAAATTTTCCCTTATGTTCATTTCACTCTGCATCATTTCATAAAAGTCTTCCCAGATTTGTTATTTTTTTTTTTTAATTGAGCATTGCTAATACAATTCTGGTGTCTAAAATGGCTAAGGAATTGATACAAATATATAACATTAAGACCCACTCCCTATTAGATAAGTATTCAAGTGATAAAAAATAAAGTCTTCCCCAAAAAGATGGCAAAGTATAAATTACCGCATGAAAAATGCTCCGAATCACTAATAGCAATAATAGCTATGCAAATTAAATTTTGTACTCTTCACATAGGTACTTATTAAATGTTTGCTAATATGATATAAAATGAAATGGATTATTGTTTCTGTTGGTCATCTGCAGTGTGTTCTTCTGCCTTTGAATAAGGTTCCCTTTGGAGATTAATTAATAATGTTTAACCTGGTCTGCCCTTTAGACCTTGGTGGAGATTGCTGGGTTGGGTGGATGTTATTTCTTCGTTTTTGTCTAGTTCCGTAAGTTTTAATATGACTCAGGATTATGTTTCCCTCCCCATGACCTTTTTATTATTCTGTCTAAGAGCATAGAAATAGCCCCTCCAGCTGTTCAAAAAAAGAGGAGGGCTACTGCTTTCTTTTAGTTGTGTTATAGCCCTTACTCTTCCCAGTACTATGCTTGGGGGCTTAGCATGTTGATTATTGGAACAGAATTACCCTCCCTCCCCCCATCTTTTATGCTTTCTAAATCTAAGTTTAAGGATTTTGAGCAGAGGAATAACACTCTCGTAGAAGGAAGATTACTTTGGTAGAGTTGGTCAATTTGAGTGAATATGAATGAAAATCTGGCACAGAGTTTTGTAAGAAATTCTTCCATGTGATAGGTTGGACTATACCCTTTCAAATTTGATTACATTGTAAATTTCAAGTTCAGGAGTAAGGACTTTTGCAGCCATCGGCAATTAACTATATACATTGTCTCCTTTATACTTTAGATATCTGTCACTTTGTAACTGGGTTTTTTTTTCCTTTTGCTTTACAAGTTGTTACAAGTTACAAAGTATTTTCCTGTAAAACAGGGAAAGTGACCAGCTAATTTCTAAGCATTTTCTTTAGCACTGATACATATTGAATTACCATTCAGATGGTAACACTTTAGAGTTCACAAAATGCTCTCTGCCGCAACCCTATGAAAGAGCTACTATGAACACTAACATTACCATTTTACAGCTCAGGAAATTGAAGTTAAAAGTGATGCAGTGACTTGCCGGGACTTGCACAGCAATGTTTCTTCATTCCTGTCCTTTGTAAGCTCTCTGAAATATTTAATTCAATTCAGCAACATTTATTGAAAACCTCTTCAATCCAGCTTCCGGCCTCATTCCGCTGAAGCTGCTCTCTCCAAAGTCCCCAGTGGTCTCTTACTTGTCAATTCGAATGGCCTTTTCTTTGACCTCCTCCTTCCTGACCTCTGTGCAGCCTTCACCACTGTTGGTTATGTTCTTCTGCTCCAGGATACTTTCGGCGGTCAAGGTTGTCCTGACCCTACGTTCTTCTGGTTTTCCTTCTTTTCCAGTTGCTCACTCTCTTTCACTGAGTCTTCATCCAGGTCCATCGTCTGTCAGTAAAGCATCTCCAGTGTTTCTGAGACTCCCTTTGATTCCTTTTTCCAGTAAACCTTTTCACCATTGTAATACAAAAATAGTAAATGAATTTGAGTATCATCCTTGATCTGTAATTCTGCTTAGTTACTTGAGTATTTGAAGTTCTCACAAATGTTAAGTGCAAAAAGAATGAGGTAATCTGGACAATGGAAAAGAGGAGAATTCACCTGTTAGGGTCGGGGTAGACCTTGGGTCCGTGAACTTTTTTCAAAGATTTTTTCAAACTCTTATCAGACATTTTCTTTGATAAATGTATTTACTATAATTGATCCTTCAGTAATTTTCTGCATTTTATTTTATGATTTTAAAAACATCCTGATTAGTCCATAGGCTTCTCCAGATTGCCACAGGGATCAGTGACACCCCAAGAGTTAAGGACCCCTGCTTTAGGCCCTTGACTTGAGCCTTTCATGAGACCTATTCTGAGTTTGGATCCCAGCTCTCTCCACACATGAACACAGGCAAGTCATTTCCCCTTCTGGACTGTTTTATCTCCAGAAGGATTGCAAGACATCTGAGTACAAGGCTCCTTCAACTCTTAAGTCTGTATGCTGGGAACCTGCTGCCATTCCTTTCCTCCCTCCCTCCCTCCCTTTTCTTTCTTCTTTTCTTCTTTCTCTTCCTTCTTCCCTCTTTCCCTCCCTCCCTCTCTCCCTTTCTTCCTTCTTGCTTTTTTGCTTTTTGTTTTCAAAATACACACAAAGATAGTTTTTAACATTCACCCGTCTTGCAAAACCTTGTGTTCCAAAGTTTTTCTTCCTCCTCTAGACAGCAAGTAATTGAATATATGTTAAACATATGCAATTCTAAGAAAAATCAGATCAGAAAGGAAAAAAAAATGAGAAAGAAGACAAAAAGCAAGCAAACAACAAAAAAGATGAAAATACTATGTTGTGATTTACATTTAGTCCCCCCAATGCATTGGCTCTCTCCCATCACAAGACCATTGGAACTGGCCTGAATCTCCTCATTTTTGAATATTCACATCTGCCAGAATTGGTCATCGTATAATCTTGCTGTAGTATACAATGATCTCCTGCTTCTGCTCATTTTACTTGGCCTCAGTTCATATAAGTCTCTCCAGGTTTCTCTGAAATCATCCTGCTGATCATTTCTTATAGAACAATAATATTCCATAACATTCATAGATCATAATTTATTTATCCATTCCCCAACTGATGGGCAACACTCGGTCCCCAGTTCCTGGTCACCACAAAAAAGGCAGCCATTTAATAGCTTTCTGAATATGGGAAATCACTTCATTCAGCCTGAATTTGCTCATCTGTAAAATGGGGCTGATAGCTACCTAGCTCTCAATGTAGTGAGGAAAGCAATATAAATGTAGAGCAGCATTATACATATATTTCTAGTCGAGTACTTCTAACTGCTTTATTACAAAGCTGGATTTTGTCTTGCTATGGATGATGCTGTAATCTTTTTATTTGCAGTGAAACAAAGAGCTTGCAGAAGAGCAATGACAATCCTGAGGCCAAACTTTTCCCAAGTCATACTTGAAAAAAGCTCCCTCTGTGGAAATCCCCTTGAATGAACTGGTAGGGGTCATTGATCAGTGTGAGGGGTCAGACTTCTCTTCCCTAATAAAGTGGATGCTTTTGGAAAACCCATCTCCATACAAGTGTTAGTGACCTCCACATTTTGTTACGTTTTTATGGCACTTTAAGATTTATGAAGTACTTGTACCTTCAATGGCCTTGTAAAGGAGGAACTTGTTTGGGAAGTTGCTTTGCTCTGAAGTGTGGCGGCTGAGCAAGGCTTGAATCTTGCTTGGCTCTGCCATAGTATGCCTGGATGACTTCAGACAAGCATTTCAGCTCTCTGAGCCTTTATTTCTTCATTTGTAAAGTGAGCGTTTGGGACCAAATTGAATTTACATTTCATTGAGCCCTAGATCAAGAATTCTGTTTGGAACCCAGGTGTCCTAACTCCAAGTGCCTTTAATGAGCCTAATTCTTTATGAACCGAAAAAGGGAATGTGAGAAAGATCATAACATGAGCCCTTATTATATGTTCTCACTGCCTCAAAACAAAACTTCAATTAAAGTTTCTTTATTGTACAGAAGTGGGATCTGTCATTCTTGTTTTTAGGAGAAGCAAATAAAACCTTTCTTTGGATGAGCAGGAGAATGATAGTATCTATTTATTTTTCATCTCAAATGGAAACAGGATGTTGATTCTTCTGCTAAAAAAAATGGCACATGAAGGAATATTAGATGAGAAACTGAAAGAATGGCATGATACAATGAAAAAGAATATTTGATTCTGAGTCAGAAATTGGGACTTTTGGACACCATTATCTAACAGTAGTTTGGAGCTTTCTAAGTCAATATATGGCCAAAAGGGATCTGTTTATATTTGAGTTGGACTCCTTTGGTTATCTGAGAGAGGAAGCTATAGAGCCAGAGCTTGAAGGGATAGGGTGAAATGAAACTCTTAAGATTGGAGGTGGTCTGGGCTGTTCTTGGCAGTAGTAAAGGAACCAATGAGTAAGGAAAGGTTAAAGTTGATCATCCGCATCCAAGGGCTTAGTTATTGTTTCTGTGCAGATGACTCACCTATCAACACACCCAGCCTCAATCTTTTACTGTGTGTTCCAAACTGGGCAACCCAGACTCATCTCAGCCTTTGTGTTCCAAAAAAGAATTGGCTTTCTTCCCAAGTCCATTCCTCTAGAGATGTTTCAAAACTTTCTTCTGAAGGTATCACCATTCTTAAAAGTCTCTTCACCTCTAATCCTCTCTTTCATCTAATTTAATCTGTTAGTTGTTCAGTCTTACTGGTAGACTGGTAACTAGAACATTTCTCATTTTATTCCATTTGATCACACTACCCCTTTTTATTTCAGCTCTTCATCATCTCTTACCTGGACTGCTGCAATTGCCTTTTCCTTAACTTCCCAATCTCAAGTCTCTTCCCAGTCCAGTCTGTCTTCCTTATAGCTGCTTTTCCTTACTTGAGGAGTGACCTTGTCACTCTATTACTCAGTAAACTTCAGCGGTTCCCTATTGACCTTGTGATCATTTTTAAAGCCCTTCACCACTTTGTCCCAGACTTTCTTTCCAGTCTTGCTATGGGTTACTCCCTTTCTTGCACTGTATAGACTAGCCAAGTGGCCTTTCTTTCTTTCTTTCTTTTTTTTTTTTTTTTAAATTTAATAGCCTTTTATTTACAGGATATATACATGGGTAACTTTACAGCATTAACAATTGCCAAACCTCTTGTTCCAATTTTTCACCTCTTACCCCCAGATGGCAGGATGACCAGTAGATGTTAAATATATTAAAATATAAATTAGATACACAATAAGTATACCTGACCAAAGCTATTTTGCTGTAGAAAAGAATCAGACTCTGAAATATTGTACAATTAGCTTGTGAAGGAAATCAAAAATGCAGGTGTGCATAAATATAGGGATTAGAATTCAATGTAATGGTTTTAGTCATCTCCCAGAGTTCTTTTCTGGGCATAGCTAGTTCAGTTCATTACTGCTCCATTAGAAATGATTTGGTTGATCTCGTTGCTGAGGATGGCCTGATCCATCAGAACTGGTCATCATATAGTATTGTTGTTGAAGTATATAATGATCTCCTGGTCCTGCTCATTTCCTCAGCATCAGTTCATGTAAGTCTTCTGAAATTATCCTGTTGGTCATTTCTTACAGAACAGTAATATTCCATAATTTTCATATACCACAGTTTATTCAACCATTCTCCAACTGATGGACATCCATTCAGTTTCCAGTTTTTAGCCACTACAAAAAGGGCTGAAGTGGCCTTTCTTTCTATTCCTCATAGGTGATACTCTTACCTCCTGAGACTCTGTTTCTTTGCACTGTCCCTCTCCCTTGCCTTCAGCACCTCCCTCTCTGACTCATTGAATCTTACTCTCTTCAGTTATATCTCAAGCACTGGAGAGGGGGGCCATCTCCAGTTGTTCTGATCTCTGTCTTGCCACTGGACTCAGAGGACTGTGGAGGAGAGAATGAGACTGGTGACCCTGCACAGTCCTGCCTCCTTACAGCCAGTTCACTTGCAAGTCATGTCATCAATTTCCTGATGTCATGGTCTTCTTAGAGAATGAAGGACAAGCAACAACAGAAACAAAAAGCCCCATCTACAGCAAACTCGCTTCATTCCTCCCCATTGCTAATGGCCTTTCTTTGTAACCTTTGACCCTGTATTAATATTTATTCCTTGTGTATGTGTTCTCTATATTCCCAGATATGCATGTTATTTCTCCTTGCAGTCAAGACCAAGCTTTTCTTTTTTTTTTTCTTTGTACCCAGCTTAGCCCCTGGCACAGTACTGAGCACTTAGTACATGCTTGTAGAGTGACTAATAGAACCTAGAGACCATCACTGAAGAGATGCAGGAGGGGACCAGAAGAAAGGGTAATGTTTGCAAACCTCCTCCTCTTCTGAGACTTGTACAAAGGAGAAAAGGGAGATTTTCTAACTAAGGTTTTCTTATAGGTATTTAGATGGTCACAATAGTATTAGATAGGGGATGGGAGCTGAACCTGGGTTTTCATTAGAATGGGGAACTCCCAGGGGAGGAAAGTGCTTCTACCAGCACAGATGGATGTAAAGGGCTGAAACTCTTAAGTTTATGCACTGAGGTCTGGACAACCGAGCACTTAAGACTAATTACCGATTGGACAATATTCTATAAGCATATACTTGAGAAATAGCCCTTCCTACTATTCTGTTTGGTGTATACAGAGAATTGTAGGAGGGACTAGGGGGAGGAGTAAGACTAGCCAGGGTCACTTTGGCAGTAGAAGAGGAAGAAGAAGGTCGTGGAGATTCTGCGTCCATCCAATTTAATCCTACCTCTAAAGACCAAGAATAAAGACCAAGGACTTTTGCTTATCCTGACTCTGGCTGATTCTAAGGTATCCAGGGTGCTAGTGTGGTCATCACAGATGGCCACTTTTCATATTATCTTACTATCTTGCAGAATAGGCTAGAATGCTTAAGTTGAAGTAACAAACATGGTTATGGAGCCAGTAGGTATTGGAGGTGGGGATTGAACCCAGCATTTTATTCAGCATTCATGTGACTATTACGGTATCCAATGTTTCTTTGGTTCTGTTCATTTTATTCTGCATTATTTTATGCAAGCCTTTCCATGTTTTTCTAAAGTTTGCTTGCTCATCTTTTTTTGCATCACAATAGTATTCCATCTCAATCATATGCTATCAGTTAACCAATTGATAGGTATTGCCTTAATTTTTGCTACCAAAAAGAGAGCTGCTATAAATATTTTAGAATGTATGGGTTCTTTCCCTTTTTTCCTGATCATCTTGAGAAACAGACCTAATAGTGTCAAAAGGTATATACAGTTTTGTAACTCTCTGTGTATAATTGCAGATTATTTGTATAATTGCAGATTATTGGTGGTGAATTCATCCTTTTCATTTTTTGATACTGATAATTTGGTTTTCTTTTTTCTTAAAAAAAATAATGTAGTTAATCAGAACAGCTAGATGGTACAATGGATACAGCACCACTCTGGAGTCAGGGGAATCTGAGTTCAAATGTGACTTCAGACACTTGACATTCATCACCCTGGGCAAATTACTTAATCCTGATTGCCTCATAAAAAAATCCCCACTATCCCTGCTCTAAAGGAATTTGTAGGATAATGAGGAAAAATTCAGTGTGTGTGTGTATATATATATATATATTCTATATATGTATGTGTATATATATCTATGTATGTGTGTGTATATATATATATATATGTATATATGTATGTGTGTGTGTGTATGTATATGTATATGTATATATATATATATATATATATATATATATATATATATATATATAGCAAGTATGACACAAGGTAGAATCTAATATCTCCTAAACTTATCAGGAACAGTATATGAACTGGGTTTTGAAAAATGGGTTATTTCCTCTTTGAACCACTTCCAATGAGACTTAAGTTTAAGTGTTTCCCTCTATCTCCTTCCCTCATTTTCTTCTACTATAAAATCTCTTCTGTGCCTCTTTTATGTAAGAAAAATTACCATATTCTACCTCTCCCTTCTCCCTTTTCCAAGTGCAACCCTTTGTCTTATTTTAATTTAAAAAAAAAATATCATCCCATTATAGTTCATTTACACCTGTGCCCTCTTTCTATGTATGTTTCTAATTCTAACAGAATTCTTAGAAGATACAAGTATTGTCTTTCTATGTAGGAATGTAAACTGTTTAATCTTATGATTTCTCTGTACTGTTTCCTTTTTGTGCTTCTTGAGTCTTGTATTTGAAAGTCAGGTTTCGTAAGTGATTTTTGTTCTTTTTATCAAGAATGCTTGAAAGTTCTCCATTTCATTAAAAATTGAAATTTTTCACCTTCACATTACATTCAATTTTGCAGGATAAGAGATTCTTGAATATAATCTTAGCATTTGGGCAATTCTGTTTTTTAAGGAGTTCTTCTCTTCTGTGGATTTTTGTGCTTCTTTTGCCATTTGACCTGTTCTGTTTTTTAAGGTGTTGTTTTCATCAGTATTTTTGGTGTCTCCTTTACTAAGTGGTTGAGCCTTTTTTCATGATTTTCTTCCATCACTCTATTTTCTCCCTCCTTATTTTCCATCTACCTCTCTTATTTGATTTTAAAAGTCTTTTTTCAACTCTTCAGGAGTCTGAAATCAACTCACGATTGTATTTGTGTTTTGTATGTTGTTGCTTTAATTTTGTTGTTTTCTTCCAAGTTTGTATTTTGATTTTCCCAGTACCATAGTATCTTTCTATGGTTTGGTACTTTTTTGTTGTTGTTGTTATTTGCTCATTTTTAGTTCTTCCAAGATGGTATAATCTAAGGAGAAGTGTGGTTCCTGATCTCCTCCTATCCTGTGTTTTGGTCTGTGAGCAACCACAAATACTCTTTTCTGCCCGGGAATTGTAACCAAGGTCCTTGTTCCTGCTAGTGCTTCTTTTCATCCTGGGACTACAACCTGGAACTGAATGATATAATAGAATCCTGTTTTCAATGACAGCAAAGGGTCCCCAGTAATCTCTTTTTGATTGATATTGGACCCTTTTATTGTATGGATTGAGAGTTCTGAAGGCCACCTCAGTTTATTGTTAATCCCAAGGTCTGCGGTTGGTTTGCCAGAGTGGGGCTTACTTGGCAGGGCCTATGTTAGATTGTACTCTCTACTCTGTCTCCACTGAGACAGAACTTTCCTGCCAACCTTCTAAGTTGTCTTGTGCTGAAAAATTATTTCACTCCATCCTTTTGTTGGTTCTGCTCCTCCAGAATTTGTTTTGAAGCATTATTTAAATGGTTTTGGGGGGGAGGAATTTGTGAGTTCATGCAAGTCTCTGCGTTGGCTATCTTGGCTGTGCCCTCTGGGAGAATGAATTTAGAAAGGAATGAGTCAAGATTAGAGGGCTGAGGAGAGATTTTTTTGGGATCTGCCTTCATTTTTGGAGCAAGTACAATTTTTAGTGGTTCAGTTATTCCTTCCACATCGTGACTTTCCCTCTTGTGGTTTTGATATGTATATATTACAAGTTGATGTAAGAAATTAAATAGAAATTTTTGTAGAGTTTCACAGAAACAGCAGATAAGACAGAAAAAGTTCAGAAACTTAGAAATGCATAGAATATATGTATAGTATTATACAACATCAACATATTTTATCTTTTCATACCATAATAATTCAGATTAATTTTCTAGTAAGGATGGAGGGCCAAAAATTATGTGGATTTTTCAGATTGCAGGGTGCTGTGCCCTTTTCCCCTGAGATGCAGAAGAGAGAACTAAAGCATTTGATGAGAACTATAACTTTCATTTATAGTTGTAGGTATACTGTCACCTCCTGGATTTTGAAAATATTAATTTCTGAAGTCTCTAAGAATTGCCTATTGTGGAACACAGACTTCAGGATTCCTGGTTGCTAATTAGAAAATAATCTTTCAATTTCAGTGTTTGAATACATTTCACACTGTCTTTGTAAAATAATTTCATACTCAGTTCTTGTTAGAGCAATAAAGGCAAGTCACTTAATCTTCAAGATTCAGTTTATTTCTTACCTTCTTGGGGAGGGCTTTCCCCAAGTCCTTTTTCCTCCTAATCTTTTCTCTAGGATCACTCAAGATTTATATTGTCTGTATCTTGTATGGATATAATCACTTGAATGTTGTTTTCCCTCATTGGAATGGGGGCTCTTTGAGTTTGTAATGACCATATTTTTATTTTCTTTTGTATCCTCACTGCTCAGCACAGTATTTGGCATGTAGTAAGTGCTCAATATATATCTGACTAAGTCCATATTTGTATGGATAATAAGGAAAAGAGGATTATTTGTTTGTATTGAATATAAAGATAACCAGCATCTCTGGGTCAGTTAGAGTTTTCTACAGGGACTAAAACTGTAATGTACTTTGAAAGGATTAATGTGATGAAGAATTAGAGGGAAAGGGCAGATTTTTTTTTTCAAGTGTGTTTTTGGAGAATTCTACAAGAAAGTAAGTTTTTTGGTCAGCGTAGAGGATTTATTACAAGATATGTGTCTTGTAGTTAATTAGAGTGGTGCAAGGTGATGGTCTTGCCTAGGCACCAGGGATGGGATTTTGTATCGGATTTTTTGGGTGACAGAGCAACTGTGATTTTAGAATATTAAAACATTGTTCCTTCTCATTTACCATGTAAAAAATCCTTTTCTTTTAGAACGAGTCACTGACCCCAGGTTATCATGGATTCCCATCGAGGGACAGCCAGGTAGGAATCTCTTATTTTGTCTCCAGAGTGGGGGGAGGAGGGGGTGTAAATGAATGTGTTTGTGAGATCCATGGATGCTGGGGCAGAGGGCATTTACTGACATGAATTTTTATTTTTGAGAGTGCTGTGGCTCATTTCTCAAGGCAGACGCTTGGAGTGCTGCAAATGAAATATTCTTTTTTTCTGATTTTACCGTGGGGATATGTAAGAAATGGCTGTACCTAGGAAGTATGGTACTGAGAGTTGAATATAATACATTTTCCACTTTTTTTTTTAACTTCCCTCATAATTTCCTGACTTCAGTTTTCCAATATTTTATTGATCCAAACATACCTCAAGTTCTCACACAAATTTTCTTGACCCTCCAGTCTTTATTTCTATTCAGAGTTGTATTTGAGGATTCTCCTTCTTGGAGATTTCAGCACATTGCATGCATGGAAATGTGATGTGGGACAAGTTCTGCCAGCTTCCTTTGGATAGGGAAGGGTGGTGAAAGGGGGGATGGGGTAGGTGGCATAGGCTGCCAAGCCTGCCACCACTAGTTGGCTTGCTTTTTTCATAGATCTTGGGGGGGGGGGGCTGAGGCAGTTGGGGTTAAGTGACTTGCCCAGAGTCACACAGCCAGGAAGGAAGTATTAAGTGTCTGAGACCAGATTTGAACTCGGGTCCTCCTGATTTCAGGGCTGGTGTTCTATCCATTGCGCCAACTAGTTGCCCTCATAGATTCTTTTATAGGCTTTGTAGCAGTTGAATGAGTGCTAAATGGATGGATGAAGTTAAGGACTTTTTTTCAGTCAATCAACAAGCATTTATATAAGCACTTAGTAAACATGCCATCAAACATTTATTAAGTGCTTACAATATGCTATGCTGGCAGCATAGAAGGATGTAAAACTATCCTGCTTCAGAAAGAGCTTATATTTTATTAGAGAGAAAAACATTTATAAGTACATACAAAATAAATACAAGATAATTTTTGGTAGGAGAAGCATTAGCAACTAGGGGGATCAGGACAGTTTTCATTTAGATTAAAAATGGTATTTGAGCTGAATTTTGAAATAAACTAGGAATTCTAAAAAGTGGAGGGAAGAAGGAAGTATAAAAGGCCGATTTACCTGGAGTTTATGAAGGGGAATAATATTTAATAGCCATGGAAAAGAAAATTCAAACTAGACTGTGAAAGACCTTCTGTACCAAATGGGATTTTGCATTGGGAGGTAATAAGGAGCCATTAGCTTTTATTGAACAGGGAAATGACAATATCGGACCCATAGGTTTAAGGAAATCTCTTTAGCAGCTTTATGGAAGATGGATTAGAATTCAGAGACCCCCAAAGAATCCAAGAGGCTCTTGCAGTCTTCATGATAAGGGCTCTTAATGAGGTGGATGGGGTGTGGAATCCTTAAACATTATGATTGCTTATTGTTAGTCAGATTTTCTCCCTCTCTCCCTCCCTCCCTTCCTCTCTCCCCTCCCTCCCCCTCTCCCCTCCTTCCTTTCTTTCTTCCCTCCATACTTTCCTTCCCTCCCTCCTTTCTTTTCTCCCTCCCTCCCTTCCTTCTTTCCTTCCTTCCTTCCACCATCTTACTTTCTCTCTCCCCCTTTCCATTCCATTGAGAATACAAAAAACCCAAAGCCCATTACAAACAAGGACAAACAGTCCATTAAATGCTGCCCTCCCATTTTTAAATTTCACACAAAAAATTGTATCATGCATGCTTTCACTTCTACCAGAAGGTGAAAACACATCTTAACCTTAGTCCCCTGGAATTCTGGTTGGTCATCATGTTGCTTAAAAGTTCAAACAATAATATTCGATCATATTTATTTACCATAACTTGTTCATCTTTTCCCCCATTGAAGGACCCACCCACCCCTATTCCTATTCTTTGTTATCTCAAAAAGTTATGAATATTTTTGTTCATCTTTAGGTAGAGTTTATATTGCTTAAGGAACTAATCCCTCCCTTGATCCACCCTCCTTCTAATCCTCCCTTTTCCCCTTTCCCCTATTTACTTGTTGAGTGAAACGACTTTCTGTAGCCTATTCTGTCTTTTCTCCTCTGATTCATTCAGAGGAGAGTGAGATTCAAGTATCAGCTGCTTCCCACAACTCCTTGTTTGTATAGACTCTTTCTGCACCCTGATTATGGGAGAGAATTCCCCCTCTTCCCCATAGTCCTCCTCCCCTTTCTTAACATTTTTCTCTCAAGATCATCAAAATCTTAAAGAAACACTTTATTTAATTGGACTCCCTCTGTGACCTCCCCAGGATCTAGCATTATTGTTGTTGTCCTTTCTTCTAGAAGACTAAAGTGACATCAGTCTAACTGTGGCCAATCAGACCAAAAGGAGCAGGGCACATGGGTCCTCTCCCCATATTTAAATGTAACAGTTTATCCTTGTTTTAATTCCTCAGGTTTATTTATGTGTGTTTACCTTTTTATGTTTTCTCTTCACTCCAGTGATTGAACTTCAGAGTTTCTATGCAGCTCAGGTCTTTTCATTGGGAATGCTTGAGAATTTTCTGTTTCATTAAAGGTTCATTCCCACCCCTATTAGATTAAACTCAATTTTTCTGGGTAATTTATTCTTGCCCCTAAGCTTATGTATATCCTTTGCTTTCTGGAATATCATAGTCCAAGTTCTCTGCTCTTTTGTAGTAGCTGTGGCTCCTCAGTATCTGAATTTTTTTCTTTCTGGCTGCTTGCAGGATCATTTCTTTGACCTGAACACTGGATTTTAACCAAAATGTTCCTGGGATTTTTCATTTTGTGGTTTCTTTCAGGAGGTGATCAGTGGATTTTTTCTGTTTCCCTGTATTCTCTGGTTCACTGAGATTTGGGCAGTTTTCTTGTAAGATTTCTTGACATGTGATGATTAGGCTTTTTTCCCCCTTGGTTATAGCATTCATTATAATCTAGTGATTATTAATTTTTTTCTCCTGTTTTTCAGGTCAGTTGTTTTACTGTAAGTAATATAGTTACATCTTTTTTTTTTTTAAAGTCATTTGAGTTTGTTTTAATATTTACAGTTCTCTCTTGAAGTCATTGCTTCTATTTGATACATTCAGATTTTTATTGCTTAACAAGGTACAAGGCTTTGTGTCAGCCTATTAATTTCCTTTTCAATTCTTCCATAGCTTTCATTTCTTATCCAGATTTTTCCTTAAGCACCCTTATTCCATTTGTAAAATCACATTTAAACTCTTGTGTTCTGTTTTTTCCAGAAATTTTGTTTGAATTTATGCTCAAACTAGAGTCATTCTTTTCTGTTTTTGCTACCATAATAGTCATTATGTGTGTGGGGATGCTGTGTACTCCCCATTCTTCCAGGCTTCCTGACTGGTCCTCTTGCTGCTTTCTTGGAGAATTTTAGGATCTCAGGGAGAGGCTGGAGATGTAAAGGGATCTGATTCCTATGTGTTTAGATATTTGCTCTGATCCTCCACTTCCTCTTCTTTCCCTTGAAAGAGCAGATGCTGCTGGACTCTGCCCCTACCAACCAAGCTCTCTAGCTAGACAAGAGACCTTGCTTTGTGTGAAGTCTGAGCCATACCTCTGCTGCTACTGGCAAGCAGCTTCTGGATTTCCTCCTGTCTTTGTATATGCAGTCCAGCACCTCCTTGCCATAAACTCCACCGCCAAGTGGGTGACTGAACTGTTAGCTCCTATCTGTTCCCATTGCAGTATCTTGGTATTGATCTGCAGGTGCTCAGTTATAGGCCTAGGGCCTCCTGTGGTGTTCGAGCACAGCCTTTTCTGAAGCACTGGAGTGCCCCACAGAGTGACATGCTTCGGGCCTGATAGATCCCTAATGTCCACAGATCTTTCTGTCTGTTAGTTTATGTTGTGCTGTTCTGGAAAAAGAATTATGGGTGACTTTTTCAGGATTTAGTTTGGGGCATTTTTTAGGTCTGTTGGGGGGTGGAGAATTCATATTGGTGTTGGTCATCAGAACCATTCTAGAACAATATGTTCCTTTGGCTTGCCTCACTCTTAAATCCACATTGTTGGGACCGAATACAAACCCAACTGTTCTTCAGAGGTAATGCTCTTGCCCTTTTGAGCATATTACATTTCAGGTGAGAAGAATTCTCGTCATTGGACTTTAAAACTTTCATAGTATTTTCTTCCCAGTAAACTATTGAGGAGTAGGCAGTCCAAGTCAGATGATGAAATAGGCTCAGAAATATTAAATCACTTGCCAGATATCACATCAAGTAAGTGTACAGAATTGAGTGGGGTTGGGAGGGGGCAGGGGAAAAGGTGAGAAAAGGAAGGGGATAAGCCTTTAAAAAAAAAAAGCACCTTTTTTTTTTTTGCCAGGCACTGTGCTGGACACTTGAGTAAATATGATCTCATTTGATACTCACAACAACTCTATGCAGTAGCTGCTATAATTATTCTCACTTTACAGTTGAAGAAACTGAGGCAAACAAAGATTAAGTGACTTGACCAGAATCAGATAGCTAACAAATGTCTGAGGTAGGTTTTGAACTCAGGTCTTTCTCACTGTAGGCCTAGTGCTTTGTCTGCTAGATCAGTGCAACAGTTTACTTGTATGTCATGGCTATTAATAAAATAACATTTCATTAATCATTTGGGTTGGCTTCTTCAACCAATGACCTATGCAGTTCACAGTCCTCAAGTTTCTCCCTTTTGAACTGTTGTCTCATCTTTATGTAACCCATATTCCTTCCCCTCTCTCCATACATATTATATTTTGCATTTGGTTAATATTTGACCCTTTGCTTATTTATTAATATCACCAAATGCTGTTTGCCATAGGTAAATGACTATTTCCAAGGTTTTCTTATATTGAGAAGGTGAAAACAGATTCTTGTAAGCTTGATGAAATGTCAGATGGAGCTAAGATGACAGGGAAAGATAATGATAAATGTTGGAGGGGATATGGGAAAACTGGGACACTAATGCATTGTTGGTGGAGTTGTGAGATAATTCAACCATTCTGGAGAGTAATCTGGAACTATGCCCAAAGGGCTATCAAACTGTACATACATGCCCTCTGACCCAGCAGTACCACTACTGGATCTGTATCCAAAGAAGTCATAAAGGTGGGAAAAAGACCCACATGGACAAAAATGTTTGTAGCAGCTCTTTTTGTGATGGCATAGAATTGGAAAATTAGTAGATACCTATCAATTGGAAAATTGCTGAGTAAGTTATGGTATATGGAAGTAATGGAATATTATTGTTCTTTCAAAAATGATGAACAAACTGATTTTAGAAGGACCTGGAAGTATTTACATGAACTGATGTTGAACAAAACAAGCAGAACCAGGAATAACAGCAAGATTGTGTGATGATTAACTATGAAAGATTTGGTCCTTCTCAGCGTTTCAGTGATCTAAGGCATTCCCAATAAACTTTGGATGGAAATGCCATCTACATTCAGAGAGAGAACTGTGGTGACTGAATATAAATCAACACATGCTATGTTCATTTTCTTTCTTTCTTTTTTTTTCTTTCCATCAAGATTTTTCCCTTTTGTTCTGATTTTTTCCCCCAACATAATTCATAAGGAACTTTTTTTTTAAAATTAATGTACATGTATAACCAGAAAAAAAAAAGAAATAGATTGAGAATGAAACAGATTAGATATAGAATACATAAAAGTAAGTGATAGATTAATGGGACAGACTAGACAATTTGATATTAAGCCCAAAGATTCCAGCTACTGGGGCAAGAACTCGGTATTTGACAAAAATTGCTGGGAAAACTGGAAAGTAGTCTGGCAGAAACTGGGTATGGGCTAACATCTCACACTTAACTCAAGATAAATTCAGAATGGATATATGGTTTAGACATAAAGGTACTATAAGCAGTGTAATGGGGAATGGAAGAAATGGTCAAGTTTTTGTGGATAGAGGAAGAGTTCATGACTAAATACATTGTATCACAGAAGATAAAATGGATAATTTTGATTGCATAAAATGAGAAAGTCTTTATACAAAAAATCCCTAATACAGCTGAAATTAGATGAAAAACAGGAAACTGGGGGAAAATTCTTTGTAGAAAGAATTCTTTCTCTGATAAAGTTCTCCTTTCTCAAATATATAGAGAATTAAGCCAAATATATTAGAGTAAGATCCATTTTTTTTTTTTTTTCAGTCTACAAATAATCAACAGGCAGTCCTCAGAGGAAAAAATGAAAGCTATCATTAGTCGTATAAAAATGGTCTAAATGACTATTAATTAGAAAAATGCAAATTAAAACAATTCTCAAGGTACCACCTCATATCTATCAGTTTGGCTAAAATGTCATAAAAGGAAAATGGCAAATGCTGGAGGGGATGTGGGAAAACAGTAATGCATTGTTGGAGCTGTGAACAAGTATGACCATTCTGTAAAACAATTTGGAACTGGGCCTAAAAAGCTATAAAACTAATCATACCACTGTACCACTATTAAATCTATACTCCAAAGAGATCAAAGAAGGAAGAAAATGACCCATGTATACAAAAATATTCTTATTCCTATCAACTGAGGAATGGCTGAACAAGTTGTGATTTAGGATTGTGATAAAATACTGTTGTGTAATAAGAAATGACAAGATAGAGAGGATAGTTTTGACAAAATCTGGGAAGACTTAGATGAACTGATGTAAAGTAAACAGAAGAACCAAGAGAACAATTTACATAGTGACAACAGTTTTGTAAAAATGATCAATTATGAAAAGCTTACCTACTTACTTGATAGGTAACTTTGATTTATAGTTATTCACTACAGATGTAGAACTTATGGACTTAGAATACTGATTGAAGCTGATTTTTTTTCCTCCCTCCCTCCCTCTCACCCTCCCCTTTTCCCCACCTTCCTCCCTCTAAATGCTGAAAATTGTTTTGATCAATTTTTGTAATGGGTTTAGTTTTTCTTGTCTTCACAGTGGGTGGGGGGGGGAAAGAAGGAATTTGGGACTAAGAATAAAATTGAATAAAAATAATTTGGAGTGTTCCCTCTGTTCTAAAAGTACAACAACATTGTCTCTTTTCTTCCTGATTTGGCAATGTTTTTTTTGACATGTTAGTGAAAAATGTTTAGAAAAATATTTTTTGAAATACATTTCTTACTTTATGCTTCAGCTCTTGTGCAAGACTTGCTCAAATATCTTGTGTTTTTTTTTCCCCCCCTCTTTTAGACAGGAGGGCGGGAGCCTTTCCGGGAGCAGTGTTGTTATTCCACCCCCTAGTGGAAGAAACAGTCTGCAGAGTCACTGGCCACCTAGTGCCCCATTTCTTTCTTGCTATACTGCTTGTGTTGTAGATTTTTTCATTCCTTGGCAGTTTATACCAGTCCTTTCTCCATCAGTTAGTTGACTTGTTTTTAAAGTGGCATTCAAATACATAGGATGACAAGAATGATTGCAAAAACATATGGGCAAATCTGTTTTCTAGACATTAGATATGTCTGTCAATTTATAGACACAGTATAGTTAACAAAAGAATGAGTATATTTTGAGGGAATTGTATAACTTAGAATATTTATACCATTGTAGATAAGAGTTAAGATTCTGCACATTTGCTCTTTCATACTAATATTGAGCTAAGATTTGTTATCATATGCATGTTTTCTCGATTTCTTATGATATTTGAGTTCTTTAGCCTTAGAAACAGAACAATAGAATGAAGTAACATTGGTCCATGCTTCCTTACTAAATGTTATTATCCTCACCTTCTCAGATAGACTGGATGACAGAGTTCACTCGGGGATCACACTCCCCTGACTTTTTCTTCTTAAGTTTTTCATTTTTGAAGGATTCTTTTGCAATCGACACCTTAATTTCAGGTGTTTTCTGCCACTATTAAGGACACATAACTTAATCCATACCAGGCATTGTAAAAACATTCATTTGGTTGTCTGGGCCTCATGACTGCTCCAAGGGAGACTGGGATATTTGTATTAGTTTTGTGCTTGCCTAATGTAACCTTCCTTTCCCACTCTTCCTCCTTGCCTTGCCTGTCCCTTTGGGGATAGGGAAGTTTGAACAAGAAACCAGGCAGATCATGCTACCTGTGCTTGTCATGAAATACACACCCATTAGGAAGCAAGCCAAATTCACTGACATGTCTTTATCTAGGACGCTGCCTTGTGAGTACATTAGGGGTGTAGGGAATGAGTAGAGAGACACACTAAAATGACAAACTGCCAGTTTAGCCTCAAAACTTATTCTGGGTATGTGTTTCGATAAAATCTGTTTTGTTTTTCTGGTACAACAGGGTTAGACCAGTCATTCTTGCACTGTGATGCATTTCACTGAGGAAGCATTGTAGCATGCTGGGGCTCATTACGTTGTCATTTTTGAACTGGAGCATTTCAAGACCATTGCAAGTGATAGGAAATCTTTCTTTTGCTTGTATGCAGGAAGTCTTTTATAAAACTGTCAAATAGCTTAGGAAATCTAATGCAGAAACCTACTTTGTTTCCTTTTTGTCTTTTTAATCAGAGGTATATCTTTTTTATGTACACAGACCATTTTCATAAAGATGAGAAAGGCAGATGGATTGGCACTTGGCTATTGTCTTCCATGACAGCTTATATTTGATAGGAGTAATCTCTGTTATCTTTTCCATTAAGAAAAAAATCTTTCCCTGAGATATCTTGAAAATTTGATTCTTTGAATGCCCCCCAAATTTATCTCTGGTATCCATTCTTCTAAATGTTTTTAGTTAATTTCAGCGCTTTTTTCTGATTTCTCAAAAACCATTGACATTTTCACATATTTGCTTCGGTAGTGAGGTAGTAGACCAAATCGTGTGTAACATGTATATCTCTAAACGAGATCATTGTGAAACACTGCTTACTCTCTTATGTGACCCTGGTCACATCACTTAATCTCTCAGAATTTCAATTTCTTCATCAGAAAATCAAGAGTGTAGGCTAGGTGGCTTTGAATATTTATGAGCTCTCCATAAAGAAGTTCATGAATTACGTGATCCTTGGGGGCTTTGGAACTGAGGATCACATAGGACCAGGCTGATGTTGATCCTTTTGTTAATGGGGTATAGCTTACTTATCTCCTCCTTATTTCCAAGGCAGTCCTGGAATTGAATCTGTCTCCAGGAATGGGAGATGAGAATGGCATTCCTTTTTCCTTTCATCTTTCAAAGGGCTGACATATGGAAGCCGGGAAGTACTCCCGGTTTTCATTTAAGAAAACTCTAAATACTTTATCAGCAAATGTTGCTAATGCAGAAAGGCATTGTAGAAGAATGGTTAAAGAGCTAGCCTTGGGGCCAGAAAAACTTGGGTTCTAGTTCTTGATCTAACATACATTATCTCTATGAGCTGGAGCAAGTCACTTAGCTCCCGAGTACCCCAAGGCAATAAGATATCAGCTTAAATTGGCAAAGAGGGTTTCCTCATCAGGGTATTCCCTATACCAATTACAGTCCATATCACTTAATACCTGTAGGATTTCATTTATATCACATAAGCATTTTCTTTATTTTCTCCTAAAGCTAGCTACTAGTTTCCCTGAAATGCATGTGGGACTTGATTTCTGTGATACTATGATCTCCTACAGTTTCTTATTTGAAGAAGAGGGATTCATTACAAATACAAAAAAAAGGGGGAGTGAAAAATCCTGAGAAAGAAGGGCTTTCTAGTAGAATTTGGGATTTGTTGACCCCTATGAATTTGGGATTATTACATAATTAGAAACTTTCCCTAAGTCTAAGTAGAGTCAGGGGTTCGTTCTGTTAGAGGAAGAGAGAGAGGAACAGCTGAAGTGATGACGTTCTGTTTCTTGTCGGCAGAGGGCGCCCAGCCCAAAGCAAATGTTTGGTTTATTCTCTGGAGGCAGTATGAGCTTTTCAGAATGGATGAACATAGTCCTTTTGTGAAATTACATTGTAGTATTTTATTTTCCTTTGTCCGCACAATTTCCTAACAGTTTCAGGGTTCCAGAAAGTCCATATTGGGAGACCTGTGCTTGTAGGTCCTCCCTGTGGAGGCTAAATGCCTACTTGGGAAGTAGATTGGAGTGGGGATTCCTCTTGGGTCTGAGTTGGACTAGATGGCCGCTGAGGTGTAGAGGCTCTTTTAAACTCTCAGATTCTGTGATCTGTTCCCATGTTCTTGTGATGTCACTGAAATTTGAATCTCATGAATTCAGTCCCTTTGGGGTTTTTTTAGTTACTGCTTTTTGCCTATCTACACTTGGAAAAAGCTGCTTCCTTATAGCTTCCTATAAATGTTCACTTGTCAAGTCAAATCCAGGCTTTCAGGTGGCCATGGTGTCTATAAGACACACACACACACACACACACACACACACACACACCCCTCCTATTACTAATATGTTTATAGCACTTTTAGGTTTGCAAAGCCCTTTATAAACTCCATTCTCCAGTTATTGTAAAGCAGTAGCTTCATGTAGAGGATAGAGTGCAGTGTTCATAGTTGGAAAAAGACCTCCATTTTTGTCTCACCACTGACATTAGTGTGCCACAACTGGAAAGCCAGTTCCTTTCTTAGCGTTTGTTTCCTTATGTGTCAGGTAAGGACAACAATATTAGTAGGCTCTTTTACCTCACAGGATTGTTGCAAGGTTATAAGAGATGTCTGTGAATCCCTTTACAAAGGGCTGAATCAATATAGTAAATTGCAAGAAGACAGACTTTATTTTTTCTTTCTTTCTTTTTTAATTAATAGTGTTTTTTTCCCCAAATACATGCAAAGATAGTTTCCAGCATTCACCTTTGCAAAATTTTGCGTTCAAATTTTTCTCCCCTCCCACGCTCATCTCTCCCCAAGACAGGAAACAAATCGATATAGGTTAAATATGTGCAGTTCAAGAAGATAGACTTTAAACTACCGAACTAACCTTACCTTGGGGTTACAGTTTTGAAAAGATTTAAGATCATAGGTTGAGATTTAGAAGGGACTGCAGAGATCTTCTAATTTAAGAGTTCTTAATCTAGGGTACAAAGCCCTATCTCTTCTGTCCCGTCAACCCCAAAGACGTTATGGATAGATTTTAGAGACTGTGAACTTGAATGGGAATATATATATTTCACTAATCTGCCTAAAACTTAGCATTTCTTTCAATTATAAATTTTGAAATAAATTATTTTGTAAAGGGATCATTAGGCCTTATCAGTAATCCTACCCCCCCACCCCCCCCCCCCCCCCCCCCCCCAAGATAAAAAGACTCCTGAACTGGCCCAGTTCTCTCATTTTTATGGATCAAGAAACAAACTGAGGTGAGTGACTTGACTTTCCCAAAGTGATTCATACAAGGATTAGATCAGGGACTTAGGCATCAGTTCTTTGGCTCTAGACCAGGCTTCTTTTCTGTACCCAAAGAAGATGTGGGGAGGGAGTAGATAAGGGAATTATTCTCTAAGATTCTTCCAACATGACTGTCTGTGGAAAGAAGGTATCTTTACCAATAGCTAAGGATTTTGCTCTTCTAGAGTCTCTTAAGGTTGAGTTGTATGGGAAGGATGAGCTGAAGTTGGGGAGGGCTAACAAGAGGTTTCTCCAGGAAACTCAGCCACTCTAATTGGGGAAGGTACAAGTTTGACCTGGCCCTGGCTGAATTCTTGGTTATGAGACTGATGGTTATGGGATGTGGTGGACAAAAATGAATTAGAGTGAGCTTTGGGAAAAGAGACTTTTGCAACAGGGTTAACTCCAACTATTTTGCCCTTGATATCAAGAAGATTGAGAGGGCTAGGTTTTAAAAAGGAGCAGTTTCTTTTAACCTTTAAAGTGGAATAAGGGTGTTAGGTACAATAGGGAAGATACAGGTGCTGTGAGAAACTCAGGAGGTCTCTTTGAGGGACTTGGAAAGAGGAAAGGAAGGATAGACAAAGAGGAGAGGTGGTGATATTCAGCATTCTGAAAGAAGAGCAGCCTGCTCTTCCAGCCTGAGCATGTGCAGCATTCAGGACCTTATTGTGTGCTGGGCTGTTTGTTGGCCAGCACCATTCTGATTCACAATACATCACATGGAATGGGAGAAGCATTTGTTGATCTAATCTCAGTACATTTCCCTTGGTTACTGCAGCAGTTTTCCCCCAGAGACCCTTTTCTAGAGAGCTGCCAGTTTGTTTAGTGCCTACAGATTAGTTTTGACTAGGTAGTTTATCTGGCTAGAAGGAGGGAGATTGAGATTCTCTCTGCCTTTCAGGTTCTGCTCCAGTGGTCTGACAATTTTTTTCTTTTTAGCTATTTTCAGCCACATCCAACTCTTGATGATTCTTTTTGGGTTTTTCTTGGCAAAGATACTGGAGTGGCTTGCTATTTATTTCTCTAGCTCATTTTACAGATGAGAAAACTGAGGCTAACAGGGTGAAGTGACTTCACCAGGATCACACAATTAATGAGTTTGTGAAACTGGATTTAAACTCAGAAAGATGAGTTTTCCTGACTCCAGACTCAGCACCATGTTCCCTGGCCACTCTGATCTCACACTGGTAACAACCATTTCCTGTAGACTCAGGAGTGAAAACCAAATATAAGGTTATTATGTGTCTTTCTTAGCTATACTATCAGAGTGTGCCTGTAGTAGACAAATGGTACATACTTTAGATGCCAGGTGCCTTCAGTGACAGCTGCCCCCTTCCCTCCTACTTGTTACTTGGTGCTTAATAGCCTGGGGACAAGGGCCAGCCTTCTTAAATTTTATGGTCTGGGCTAGAAGGGTAACTCTAGAAATCTTCTAGGGGAGTACCCTTATAAAATTTAGTTGCTGACTTTTTGCCTGTGATTGGGCTCTTTGATTCTGGTTGGAATAATGATATATAAAACCTTATATCTACTTCCCAGCTACTCTAAAAGTTACATGCCCTAATCTGAGAGTCAGAGCTCTGATTCTTTACCTTACAGAAGTAGGTGCTCAGTAAGTGTTTTTTTGAATTGAAGTGACCATCTCCTTGCCTTGGCATCCCCAGACCTTGTGAGAGATGGTCTGTTTTCATGTCTGGGGAGTCCTTCAGACAGAAGGACTCCCTTCAGAAGTAGGGTTGATTATTGAAATGAGAGGATGAGAGTAAATTGAGATGAAGAGGAGAGATTTCTGGGGGTAGCAGGTGTGTGTAAAAATTACTCACTATTTTGTAAATTCAGGACCAGTGACTGATTTGTAAACCTGCCATTTCTCTAGCCATGATCTACTCCACCCTTTGCATAATTACTGTGATCCTGTGTACTCTGTAATCTTCCTGAGGGTATCATGGATATTCAGTAATGTTTACGCATAGAACCTTAGCTAACATTAAATATCCACAACTCTTAGTAAACAGCATGATTCCAAGGAAGCAGGATTCTGCTAAGTTCTATGGGACATCGAATGGGCATTGCAGAGAAGCTGATCTTGGGTAGACCTATTGAAAACTCTCTTAATCAGAGATCTGTGAAAATATATTTTTATATTCATGGGAGGGCATCAAGAGGAAGTAAGATAAATGACCACTTGGAAAAGTTGCATAGAGAATTCTTGGGTATGGTCATTGCTTCTGACACCCTAACTCATATTCATTAATTTATTTGTGTTCTGGACTCCTGGTCTTAGACTAAACTTGGGCCTTTTAATTCAGTTACATTTAAATACCAGCAACAAAATGAATGAACATTGATTACTACGTAGCTTTTTGCAGTTTTGAATTTTATTGTGAGTTTTATATTTATATCATGAATTTTCATGGAAGGTGGAGGTATCTTTGCCTTGGAACAAACTTTCTTTCCTATACCTGCTCAGAATTGAGAGTATCCTTTGGTTGGGGATCATTTCTGTCCTCCCTAGAAGAGTGATAAAGAAAGGGGAATTTGTTGGTAATGGGACCCTGGGCAGAAATGCATTTCCTGGAGCTTGTCCTTGGGGGGAAAATCCAGCTAGGATGGAAGGGTTTTATCATAACTAATTCTGTTAAGTGGTTTCAGCCTATATTAATCACATGGGTGGGCTTCCCAATAGGTTTGGAATTATACTGTGTTTCTCTCCCTTATTATCTCCTCTTCTCTCTGGAGCCTCACTCTTTGCGCATGTTTCTTAACAGTTGAAGTGAAAGCCTACTGAGTAGAAGAGAAAAGATGAAGAGGTAAAAATCTGATTGTTGCAGGCTCATTCATTTCTTTTTCTTATGAGGTGGCCCAGAACTAATGACCTAGCATTAGATAAAATTAAGTTGTCCTTTAATATTTGCTTCCTTGGATTAAGAAATCAGTAATTTCAGAACAAGAATTCTCTTTTTGTAGGAGGTCAAAGATCACTCTGTGTGTGTGTGTGTGTGTGTGTGTGTGTGTGTGTGTGTGTGTATTAGCTGACAGATTTAGGTGAAAGTCTGCTTTAAAAAGCTGGCCACTGCACTTATGTACCAGGGTGGGGACAGATGTAGTGATCTTCCCTTTGTTTTTCTCCTTTGCTGAACCAACCAAGGACAGGGAATTATGGCCCTACTGGTTGCCATGACCACTACCATAAGTTGAGAAATGGAGATTTCTTAAACTCTTGGTTCTCTAGGGCAGAAGGAAGAGCTGCCACTCAGTCAGAGTAGTCTCCTGTGGGTATTGATTATCTTAGTAGCCTGTGAAGTACTAGGCAAGGGGAGAATTTTGCTTTTTGTGGAAGACTCTTATCGGTGATGTTGGACACATGTCTTGTCCATGTATGGCCCCTCAACATCACCAGATAATCAGGCTGGAGTAAAGCAATATTTAATCTCTTCATTCCCCTGTTTCACCTGGAAACTCTCAAACCTTCATTAACAAAATTAAAAAAGAAAGATCCTTTTTGATTTCAGTGTGGAGATGGGTTTAACTAGTATAGGGAGCTTCCAGGGAAGCTAATTCCATCTATCAATAGAAATTTGTACTTTCTCTGAAATTTGTAGGCTTAGAGAATTGCGTGGAGCACTGAGAGATCAAAATGTTTTTTTCTAGGGTCACATAGTCACCATGAGTCAGAGGCAGGACTGGAATGCAGGCCTCCTTGGCTTTGGGGTCAGCTCTTTCTCAATATATGACTCTCTGCTGCTTTTTGTACGACCCTGTTGTCCCAAAGAAGCAGGGATAGAGCCTTTTCTCTATTGTGGAAGAAGAGATCGAGATGGACTGAGAAAGGTGATGAGGCAGAACTTAATAAGAGACCCCAGAAGATCATAGAGTTCATATCCCTGCTTTTGATGCATCAGCACTTAGTTGTTTCTTTAATACTAAGCCCATTCTTTCAACTCAATGAAAACAATTGAACAGTTAAGCTGATCATGTATTGTGGATCCTGAAGAACCACAAATTTGATTCTATTTTCCCTAATACTTCTAATTATTTTAGGAAGATCTTCTCTGATAATGGAGATGCCCTTGGTTAGCATAAATATTTTGAATAAATATATAACTAGAGCCTTTGTTTTTAATTAATTTTTTTTTTTACTTTTTAAAAATTAAATTTATTTTTTGGTTACATTTTAAGTTCCAAACTGTTTGCCTCCCTCCTTATCCTGTACTAGAGAAGGCCACCATTTGACATACATATCTACATATGTACATACATGTAAAACAATTCCATGTGTGCTTCTGTTCATCAGTTCTTTCTCTGGAGGTGGATAGCATCTTCCTTCATATGTTATTTGTAGTTAATTTAAATATCTATAATGCTCAGAATATCGTAGTCATTCTCACTTTTTCTTTAAATAATACTGTGATTACTATATCCATCATTTTTGTGGTTCTGCTCATTTTACTCTATTATTTTATTCAAATCTTTCCATGTTTTTTCTAAAGTCAACCTGCTCATCAGCATTCACTTTCTCTTAATCCTTTCTTTAGGGATACAGTCAATAAGTTTTCTGAGACATAGATCTGGTCAGTGGTCTTCCTGTATAGAAACCACCAGTGTCTTCTTAGAGCTCCCCAGTTATTATCTTTTTGCATAGTGTTCAAGGCTTTCCATAACTATGTACCATTTTGCTTTTCCAGACTTAGTCCAAGTTACTTCCTTTCATATACTAGGTGCTTTTAGCCTAGCTAGATCCTTGAATATGTTTTTATGCCTTGGCTCATACAACTTCCTATGCTCAGATTATTTTACTTCCTCTTATTCATCTGTTGAATTCCTACCCCTGCTTCTAAGTCCAAAGCTTCCTCCGGGAAGCTTGATAGTAACTTCCACCTTCACACTTCAGATAATTCTTTGATCTTCTCTAGTTAATTTGCCATCAGTTTGAATTATAACTATCTGTGTTTTTGTATTCCACACTGGACAGTAAGTATCTCTTGGTTTGGGACTAAATTTTATTTAAGCTGTCTATCTCCCTTAGCATCTAGCAGGGTCCTACACACAGTAAGTGAGTGCTTAATAAGTATTTGTTGTTATAGGCCTAAATTTCTGCCTAGTTCTAAAAAGAACCAAAGATAGATGGTAGGTAGTGATGGCACAGTAGTAAGGGATGTGGAACTGTTATATTTTACCTAGGTAGAAGTCGTTAGAGTCATGCTTTGGGTTGTGGGTGAGGTGTTGATAGCTTGTCTATTACATTTATTGAGGGACTTATAACCAAAGGGACTGTCGACTGGAAAAAGATTCTCTATTGTTTGTTTTTTTAGGAGGGGCTATGGAGATATCAGCTGCTAGGGTCAAGAATTCAATCTTTAAGGACAACAGCTGGGGCAAGTAGCAGAAAGAGGGAATACTTTTTTCATTTCCTTTTATGCAAAAAGGACTTGAAACTTTGGTTTTTGCTTTTAAATTTAAAGATCTTGACAGATTAAATATAATAATAGATAGCTACAAGGAAGGAAACTGGCTTTCACTGAACACATCTTGTGTGCCAGTAACTGTGCTGAGTGCTTTACAAATAGTATTTCTCATTTGATAGTCGTAACTACTTTTGGGATGTAGGTGTTATTATGACCCCCATTTTAATGAATTTTACAAATTAAGTGATTTTCTCAGGGTCAAAATAGCTAGTGTCTGAGGTCAAATGTGAATTTAGATCTTTCCAGCTCCAGACTCAGTGCTTTATTTATTGTTCCACCTAACTGCCTTTCCTCCTTGAGAGGGGAACATAAAAGCCATCTAGTTGATGCTCTTATTTTAGGATTGAGGAAGCTTAGGTCCAAAGAAGAAATACTGTTATTTTTGATGTTCCACAACGCCATTGGGATAGATAAGAGTATTTACATTTGAACTTTTCTTTTAAGAAAGTATAATCCTCTTCCATTTCCTTTCCTAAGCTCCACTGTGCAGAGATAGCTAGCTATTCCCTCAGAAGCTTCTTTCACAGTCTACTCTGGGCCGAGAATGAGGGGAGGGAAGGGATTTTCCTTTCCTTTTATTGTTTTATTTTCTTTTGGTTATAGTGGTATGGCTGTGCTAAAGTGTGTAAGTATAGCAGTGATAGGGCTCTGAAAATGAAGATAAATGAGAAACGTGTGCTTTAAAGGGGCATTAGAAACAGAAGGAGTCAGGCAAGGTCAAATCATGCTTAAAGTAGAAACTGTGTTATGGCTCAAGTATGGAACACCTGACAGGCCTATAAATAGGGCCTTATCTTTCCCTGTAGAAAATCTCTCCCATACTTGTAGCTTCCCATTTGTGGGGCAAGTAAGTTTTGGAGAAATAAATAAGCTACACTTTTGGAGTGACTCAAGTTTGTCTAACTTAATTCATTGCTGTTATTAAGGTGTTAGTTATTCTGAACATGAACATTGATATGTAGGACACGAGGGTGTAATTTCAAATCCAGGCTGGCTTGTGTTATTCACCAAAACATTAATGACCAAATATGAGTTTAGTCTTGCAAACCAGGGGAGATAGCAAATCCACATTACTGGCTTACTGCTCACACATGATTTTTCCTACAAATCTTCTGATAGTAAAGATGAGATAGGAAAAGTGTGACCTAATTATTCCAATTGAGGAAGCTTAGGTCCAAAGAAGAAATACTGTTATTTTTGACGTTCCACAACGCCATTGGGCTACTTGTCTAGTTCACCCAGAGATTATAAGCTATTTGTGGTACAGGTTGCTAAAAAATCTGTATTACATCTTCTACACACAAAGCCCTCGTGCTTTACCTGAATCTGTTTCTCACACTTTTTTGTTTATCCTGATATGATCATTTAAACCATTCAAGAAATTCTTGACTTATGTTTGACTGTCAGCTAGTCATTGACATCCCTGGATAGTTTGTTTTCCAAGAGTGTCCCAAGAGTGAAATAAGAAGAAGAGATGATGTTGATTCCAGAGATCCTATTAGAAAGTTTTAGAAACCACTAATGGGAATGAATTGCAGTTAACTCTTTAAAACCAAGCATATAAAGTTTAAGAATGCTAGTCAGTCAATAAACAGCTATTAAATAACTACTACTATATAAAAGATGTTGGGGATTTAAAAAGAGGCAAAAGACATCCCTGCCCCCAAGGAACTCACATTCTTCTGTGGGAGATGCCAGGCAAACAATTATGTATAAAGAAGCTGTGTGTAGGAGAAATAGGAAATAATTAACAGAAAAAAGACATTGAACTAAGAGAAGTTGGAGGAAGCTTCTTGTAGAAGGTGGGATTTTAGTGGGGAGCTGAATAAATCAGAGGTGGAGATGAGGCGAGAGAGAATTCCAGTCTTGGGAGACATCCAAAGAAGATACCTGGAGCCTAGGGATGGAGTGTCTTGTTTATGGAATATCCAGTAGGCCAGTATCATTGGGGGTTTTGATGGTTAAGCTTTGGAGGTTCTCTGCCTTTTCAAAGATGTCTGTACTTTCACATGAAATTGTGTGTGTGTAAAATATAGTATGGATATAGAAGTACAATTGAAAATTCCAAGGCATATTAGCAGACACCTAGTCCAGGTCTTTCCCGCCTTGTAAAGATGCCCCTTTGGCAGTTTGGGGATGTGGGCATTGAGCTTCTGGGAAAAGCATTATAAGAGGATATTTTTCTGACATTTCTCTTAAACTCCTGGATGATAAGGCATTAAAAATAGACAGTTTTGAAAAAGTAGTTTAGGAATTTTACTTGAAAGGTCATAAGATGACTTGCTTTTGATTAAATTTAAGGAATCATCTGGCTATCTATGAAGGAAAAGGTAGGAAATTTTGTAAGTTGCTCTAGAATTGCTGGAGGAATGCATCTTTCTGGATAACTAATTATTCCATGTAGTGGCTGTTTACATTGTCAATTACCACTGTCCTTTTGGTTTTCTCTTACCATTTGGGGATAGCTTTCTTCCCTTCTCAAACCCAACAAAAGGTAACCTGTACTTAATGATTTGTGCTTCTCATGCTGTACATTAGAAATTGTACATGTTCAATGGTGTCATCTCTTGTTTTTGGTGTGGACTTGTGCTTTCTAGGGTTTTTCAATTGCTCCATCAGCTAATGTTATTCCTATTGTCCTCATTTTTATCTGCTACTTCTTACTGTGGTTCATATGCATTCCTTCTTGTTAAGAGTTGTGTCTAAAACAAGCTCACCTAGGATTGTTGTGACAACCTGGGGCAGGGGGAGGGAGGGACTTGCCTTTGACATTTATGAGGGGGAGGTCTTGATTTATAGCTATAATGTAGTATTATTAGTCTTCTTGGCGACTGCAAAGAGATCAACATCATTATTGATTTCTTTAGTAGTAGAAATTCTTGAGAAATAAGCTTCATTTGTCTGGAAAGAAACAGTGGATACAGAAATGTCATTTTATAATGTCACTGAGTCCCAGTAGATGTCAAACACTCAAGATTGAGGCATTGTCGCAGCAGGGCAGTTCTGGAGGAGATCCAGCTTAAAATGAAAACATCTGGATGGTTGCATCCAAAGAAACCTAACTGGAGACAGTTGCTCATGAATCTCAATAGGACTACTGGAATATCCATCACATGTTAATATTTCAGGGATATGTCCCTGGATTCAATGTATATACAGTGTATGTTTGGTACATTCAATGTATACAATACACAAAATATATATTTTGTATTGATACAATGATCAAAAGTAACCTCTTCCCACAAGCACCTTTCATTCCACCCAGAGGGATCTAGTATGCACACAAATAATAAACACAAAATAACAGGGAGGCAGCCCTATCAAAGAATTGGAGAGTCAGAGCAGCACTGGCTCCCCTGAGCCTTGTAGGAAGAATGGCATTCTGGGAGGCCAAGAAGGGGAAGGAATCAGTACATTTCATGTTGGGAGTGGATAGGTAGAGATGTACAAATACAAGAGAATGGGGAGAGTGAGTGTTGAGTTCAGGAGGCAGTTTGGCAAGAACTGGGACGTGATGCAGGATAAGATTGGAAAGTCAGGTTGGTACTAGATTGTGGAAAGCTTTCAGTGTCGGACTGAAAAGATGGGGATGTAAGGGTTTGAGCACATTAGTGATATATTCAGACTGTGCCTCCCAGAGAAGAAGTTACTTCATGTTCTATATTTCCTTTGATATATAGAGGTGCATATTTGGAACCCTTTCCCTCTGACTTATTTATCTAAAGATACTATCTAAGGGTTGGTGGTGTGGCTCAATAAATATACTGTGGTCATGATGCCCAATGAAACTTGGGGAAACCTAGTCAGGCTCTTAAAAGCCTTACCCTTCATCTTGCTTTAAATACTGCATGAAATTCAGATAGCCTCCAGCACAAAGGGCAGTTTTAGCAGGGAGGCTGATAGAAGAGGAGGCATGAGGTGCTGAATCACCTAGAGATTCCCTAAAGATGGGCAGCACTAACCCTGATACTGCTGTGGTTGGAATTGGGCAAGAAGCCTCTTGGCTCTGCTTAATGAGCACTAATAAATGGTTGAGCAGTTTTGATTTTGTCTTTTTTCCAAATTAGTCTTAGTTTGTGCTCCAGGAGAGCACCTTGGAGCATCATGTGCTTTTTGTAGTTCAAATAAATCAATGGGTGATGTGTCTTAGGTTCTAGGCTAGTCATTGAGGTAATGGGGAGAGAATGGTGCACAGCTCTTGCCTTCAATTAGTCCTAGTGTGCCAGTATGTTTTTCCTCTATTCTTCCCTTAGAATTAGGGCCCTGGGATTATCTGCTATTTTTCTAAACTGACTTAATACTAAATTATATCTTTTTTTTTTTTAATTGCAAGTACATCACTCTCAGAAATTTTAAAAGTTTAATTACGTTGGAATTTTCTATAACCCATTTAAGTAATTCTATTAGAGTCTGAATGAGGTTATGCTGCCTGTAATCGGGGTCATTCCAATAAGAGAATAAAAAACATGGCTAGAAGGCTGAGACTTTCTCTTGGATCTTTCCAATGTTTAGCTGATTTCTCAAAAGTCATTAAGAAACCATGCTACCTTTCTTAATTTATTCCTTCTCTGTTTCCACCCATAACCAGACTGATGTAAAATAAACTGCCTTATGTGTAATTAGACTTTTAGGACAAGAGTTTAAAATGGGACTGTAAATAGTCATCCACTTCCCCTTATCAATATAGAAATCTAAGATTCTAGAAACAAGAATTCAGGTTGCATGCACAATATCTATTTATTATTATAAAGTTAGAATTACTGGCAACTCCCAAATTATTGTCAAAGATGATCCGTGTGTTCTAAGATATAAACATTCCAGAGACTTTATCTTTGGTTCTTCCTCCAAAAGGTTTCTTTTCTAATCCTTAGATTCACACATTCTTTTATGAATGTGAAATGACATGAATGACAGACTTTGATAAGCTTGGTGCTTAGAAAATATCCCTTTGACAACGTCTAAACTTGTCTGCATTTTAGTCTGACCTGTAAAATTTCGCGTGATCCTCCAAGGATTTTCTCTCCAGCATCATGGCGCCCAGGAGAAGGTTGTTGGCATTCCCCTGAGGTCACCTAGATCCACAGCCTGTTATGTTGTTAATGGTGGGCTTCTTCTCAATCTGCTTTTGATACGGGGGCACTGGATAATTTTGGCATTTGTGTTATTTCTCAGTGTGTGGGCATACATTAGATTAGGCACTTCCTGAGAACAGGGACTGTCGTTTGCCATTCTTTAGATCCCTAACACTTAGCACAGTGCCTGGCACTTAGTAGGGGCTTAGCAAATGGGCTTAGCAAATGTTAATTGACTGATGACTATGACTCAGTTCTTATGACAGGAAAAACATTAAGGGAATGAAAAAAATAAAAGCCTTTCCCTCCTTGCACATGTGCATATTATGTATATGTGTATATGTATACAACCTAAATACATACAAAGTAATTTCAGAAGGGAGAGAATGACAGCATGTTCGAGGCTCCAGAAATGTCTTGTGGAGCAGGTAGGACCTTAGCTGGGCAAGGGGAACAATGTGAAATATAGGGAGGTGAAATCCAGACTATGGAGAACTTGAAGCCTCACCCCTTGGAGACAAGAGGACTCTGCTAAAGATCCCTGAATAGTCAGATCAGGGTCAGATTCTTGCCTGTGGGACTCTGGGCAAGTCTCTTAATCTTTCTAGACCTCAGAGTGCTCCTTGGTAAAGTTAAGGGGGCTGGACAAGATGGCCTCTGAGTTCTTCTGGATTTAGTCAGGTCAACAAACATTTATAAAGTGCCTACTGTGGGGTAGGCTCTAAGGCTATGAAAGGAAAAAAACAAAACCAAACAACAAAAAATCAAACCCCATCCCAGCTGTCATGGAGCTCACTGCGAAGCCACATGCAATTATATACAAACATAGACAGTATAAATTGGGGGCAGTTTCAGATGGAAGGCTGGGAAAGAGGAGACTTTTTGAAAGAAGCTAGGGAAGTCTGGAGAGGGAGTTGAAAAGACAGGGAGTTCCAGGCATGAAGAACAGCCACAGAAAATTTGTAGAGTTTGAAGATGGAGGGTCCTGTTTGAGCAGTAGCTAGGAGGCAGGATCATGGAGGGATTAGATTGAGAGCTATCATCTTATTATCCTGGGATCTCTTTTAGGGATATCATCAGTTTGGCAGCTGGGTGGAGGATTAGGAAAGGGAGAGATTGAAGGTAATGAAGCCAATTAGGAGCCTACTGGGTGAGGGGGCTGACCTAGGGAAGTGTGTGATGGGAGAGAAGGGGACAGGATTGTGGGATGTGGGAGAAAAAAGGAAGAATCCTGGGTGATGCTAAGCTTGCAAATATGGAAAGCAGGGGGTGATGAAGTTGGGGAGGATGTAATACAGATCTTGGGGCCCTCATTTCTTCCCTGCCCGTCTGAATCTTGTCCAGATACATACAGAAATTCATCAAGAGAATCTACCAAATAGACTGGATAGCAATAATAGTCTTATAGTTCTATAAGGTTTGCAAGTGCTTTGAACATGTTATTTTATTTGGTTCTTCCAAAAAACTTTGTAAGGTGAGTGCTATTATTGTTTCCATTTTATGGATAAGAAAATTGAGACTGACAGGATGAGACTGACTTGGCCAGGATTAGAGCCAATAAGTGGCAGAAGCATGCCTTCCTGGCTCCAAGTCCAGTGCTCTAGTCTCCTCACCATCTAGCTCAAAGGGCTTCCCATGGGCCTTTTAACATTTCAGAGATAGCAGTGTCATGCTCCTGCTGCCCATCTTCTCATTCTCATTGATTCTCAGTGACTGATCTTTTTCTGGATATACATGTCCTTTATCTTTGCTTTGTGTGTGTGTGTGCATGATATTATTCGGGCTCTGTTACACACCAGAGAGTATATAAAGAGCTGATCCCTGCCTATGTTCAGGTCCTGTTTCCGATACAAAATCAATGTGGGAGACTGTAGGACACGCACTTAACTACCCACCCCCTATCCCCAGCAACTAGTCCTGTTGGTTATGGACAAGTTCCTCATCTGCACAGAGGAAGTTTTCTATACTGGGAATTCCTACATTAATGAAATCACATGTCTGGACTAGATAATATTTTTTGACATCTTGCCAAGACTTTAGAAATTAAACAAACAACAACCCACCAATATAACTGTTTTGAAAATAACTACCTGATGGGAAGACTAGCATACAAAAGGTTGTTGAAAGGGGGAAGAAGATACACAGCTGGCCCCTGGGCCTTGATGGGAAAGTCCCAGAGGAGGGCAGCCAGGAGGCTTGGAGGAGGAGCCTTTTACTATACTCTCCAATCAGAGGACCAGGAGGCACTAGGTAGCTCTGGGATCTAAAGCTGATTGGATCTTGCAAGATGATGAGGTTCCTGGGATTTTGAGAAGTCCTAGGGAGGACAGTTTATGGGAAATGAATTCTAAGGGACTCTTCTGCTTCTGCTCCTCCTCATTTTTCATCTCTCATTCTCCCCTCTATCTTTATGCTTGGTGAACATAATTGATAGGAATCTTAGTTGTGGGACGGGTGTGGGGGGAGAAACTAGCAATTAGAAAAAGCCCTTGATTCCTGTACCTTTATTTCCATAACAATGACTTCCTAATCTTGTAATTTTTAAGAAAAAGCAAAATAATCCAAAGGCATAAGATGTTTTTGACATTTTGGAAGTCAGTGAAAGACAAAGAACATAGTTTAGAAAAGAGATATACAGGATATTTAAAGTATATAAATCGGGCTATTTTGTCCTAAAATAAATTGGAGATTTTTGAAAGTCCACCAAAACCTGTAAATTTGCTTTTCTCTGGTTGCCATGTCTCTGGTACATTGAGAGAAAAGATAACCCTCCAGGAACATTGCAAAACACCCCGGGAAGTGATTTAACTCTCAGCTCTCACTTGAGAATTGTAATTTTTAAGAAAAAGCAAAATAATCCAAATGCATAAGATGTTTTTGACATTTTGGAAGTCAGTGAAAGACAAAGAACATAGTTTAGCAGAAGAAATACTAAGAATTCCTATTAGGTGGGCCTGCTGCTATTGAGCAAAAGTAAGAATCCAGAGTGAGTTGAGATATCTTCACCACCACCGTCACCACTTCCTCCCCCAAAGACTGGTGAAAAGATAGAGAAAAGGGAAACCTTTGGGGAATGCGAGTGGCAAGAAGATATCAACAATGGGGTAAAAATAATCAATAGCTAATTTCCTATTGTGCTTTCTGGTTTTCAAAGTGTATTAAGATTTGCATAGGATTTCAACTGCTAGACACTGAGGCGACAGATAATTCAGGCATTATTATCTCCATTTTCTTTTATTTTCTTTTTTTAGCTGAGGCAATTGGGATTAAGTGACTTGCTCAGGATCACACAGCTAGGAATTGTTAAGTGTATGAGGTGGGATTTGACTCTAGCCACTGTGCCATCTTGCTGCCCCCTTTATCCTCATTTTCTAATGAGGAAATGGAGACATCGAAAAATAAAGTGGTTTATCCGAGGTTCTTAGGACCCTGGGCCATCATACATCTTGTGTGATGGTAAAATCTTTTGAAGCCAAGCCTCCTGAAATCTGAATTTAGTTTTCCTCTGTCCCACTGCTACCTCTTTGAGAATGAATTTTTTTTTTTTACCTGTAAAAATAATGGAGACTAGATGATCACTAAGAATCCTTTCTGACCCTTAAAATCCTATTCACTTTGAAAATAAACGAATGGGGGATCCTAGAAAAGAGATATACAGGATATTTAAAGTATATAAATCGGGCTATTTTGTCCTAAAATAAATTGGAGATTTTTGAAAGTCCACCAAAACCTGTAAATTTGCTTTTCTCTGGTTGCCATGTCTCTGGTACATTGAGAGAAAAGATAACCCTCCAGGAACATTGCAAAACACCCCGGGAAGTGATTTAACTCTCAGCTCTCACTTGAGAATCGATCTTTCTGGCCCGTTTTGGAAGGAAGGATGCCGTTACTGGGCTGAAAAGGATATTTTCCCTTGTCGTGGGGAGCAGGGGCTTTAAATTCAGCAGACATTTTCTAAGCTCCTTTGTCCCGGATCTTGTGCTAGGCCCAGGGTTTGGAGAGGTGCAGAGGAGGGCCAGCCTTTCTGGGAGTTTGGGGAGAGGATGAAGGGCCCGGAGAACAGATGCCCCAGCGTGCAGGCAGGGGATCGGAGGAGAGAAACAAAGGACTCTTTATCAGTACAAGAAGGCATGGGAGAAGGCCTCGGGGAAGCCGGGAAGTGGAGGGAGAGAAGGGAAAACCGGGGAAGCTGGCAGCCCAGCGGGCTCCTTGGAGGTGATCTTACCCTCTGCTGAGTAAAGGAGAAGGAGAGGTTTGGGTGGGGCCTGGAAGAATGCTAGCCGCACCTCTCGAGACCGGGGGGCGGGGGAGCCGGAGGGGAGCCTTAGAAATGGAGGCAGCTCGGGCTCTAGGGCAGCACAAGCAGAGCCCTGCCCCGTGGGTTGGCCGGACTGGCCGTTGGGGCGGGCTTAACAAATTGCCGTGGGCTGGGCGGAGTTCTGGGGGCCGAAGACGGGCCGGCTGGATGCTCCCGGTGGGGCCGGGGGCGGGCACGGCTCCGGCTTTGGCGTGCGTGCAGAACATGGCCGCTGGTGCAGCTCACTGGGTTCATACCGCTTACCTGCACCGGGGCTCAGACCGGGAAAACTGACTTGGGGATTAAGAGGGGAGGGGATTGTGCGGGCGGGAGCTGTCTCTACCTGCCCGAGCCCGAGGCGCCTAGAATCCCGGCCTCTCCTCCCAGGAGGAGCGGGCGGGCCTCCTGTCCCTCTCTTTTGGTTAAGATTAAAAAGAGTGAAGTAGTCTATACATACACAGTCTTATGAAAAATCGCAGTCAACTGGAGCTGCTTTTCCACCTTGAGTGGGAGGGCGGGCTATGTTTGGGGCACGGGACTGACTGACGTGCTGCCTTCGGGGTCACAGCTCTCCCCGCACCTCTCCTTCAGGTTCAGTTACCGACGATCCACAGTCTGGAAGGGGAGGGAAATTCAGTGCTGGGAGAGAGACTTGCCGGTGCAGGAGGAGGGAGAGGTGGCTAGTACATCCCTGAGCTTGCTCTGCCCTCGGCGGACTGAAGCCCGGGGGGCTGGGGGTGGGGGGAAACTTGGTTTATGCCCTTGACTTTGGAGGGCGCATTTTTCCAGTTGCTTCGTTCATGTTTAAAAGGCCCATTCTCCACTCGAGGCCGTGTCTGCCATCAGGAGCTGGTACAGGTTTATTGCTAACTCCACCCATCCTGCCTTTTGCAATAATCTTCGGGAGGTGGTGATTGTTTCCCCAAGTAGAATGACAGAGAGATTCCCTGAAGGCAAATGCAGAGTGTGCTGTACGCCTGTACAGATACTCGCCAGTTCAGACACTTGGGGCTGGGAACTCCCAGAGAGAGAGAGTGTGTGTGTGCGAGTGGAGAGAGAACAACAGAACAGCCAGCCAGAGAGGAGGAGGTTGGGGCCGGGGGGTGGAAAGGCACTGCTGGTGGTAGGATTCTCAAACAAAGGGGGGGGGGGAGACTTTTCTCCCCCCCATGTCCTCCGTTCCCACCCCTTTCTTGTCTCCACTGTTCACTGAAGTGCCTTTTGCTGTCCCGGCTCGATTGACCGCTGAGTTTGAACGGGCCAGTCTGACATGATGTACCTCTGGGTGAGTACAGAATGCTGTGGGTGAGGGCTTGCACTTTGCACATATAAGGAGTGGAAAGCTGAGGAATTCTGCGCTTGCACAAGCGGCCTTTCCCAGCAGCCCAGACTGTACCTCCTCTTCCACACGCAGGTGGTAGTTTAAGGAAAACTAATCCTGGAGCCGGGCTTGGATTCTTTCAGAAATTATTATTGTTTATCTTTTTGAAGTCAGGCCCAAGGGTAGAGCTCACAGAACTGCATAATCCCTTTGGGTTTGGAGTTTATAAGTTACTGGCTGAGAAGGTAGGGCAGGGCAGGTAACGTGTTTTGAAGTGACTCTGGCTGGTTTTACTTTTGAGAAAGAAGTGTTTCCTTTCTCAGGCCTGGTTTCCTTTGGGGTACAGGTAAAAACTTTGTAACTAGCCTTATTTTCATATTACTTAGAACCGTAATAGACTAACGTACAACTGTAAAATTTTATTATTCCTCAAACTGTCTTGTGAAGGAAGTCAGTGTTAATTCTAATTTTACGAGGGAAGTCATTCAGCTGTGATGAGTTTAAAGGGACTTGCCCACAGCGAGGGAACCACTCAGTGGTGGCTAAAAGAATAATTAACAGGTAGATATCGGAAAACACTTTATATTGGCCAAGATAACCAATATCTTGGAGTGTTACTTTTATTATTGTCGTTTAAGGCATTGTAACTGAGTCTGTGGATAAATCCAAAGGGGTTCATAGAGAGCAAAGTTTTCATTTGGTGGGATCCCCAGTTGCGGAAATTCAGAGTTAAGATCATCTCCAATTACAAATTGTATTCATTTTGCTGATTGGATTCGACCTTCATTAACACTTATTGTGTTTAGTACTAATCTTGAATACTAATAGTTCTGTACTTAGTTCACTTACCTTGTTATGGAGGGTTGGAAAAAGACTTGAGAATGGTTAGGAAACCAAGCAGGGTGTCATATGTTGACCCATCCTGTAGCTCTTCAATACCAGAGGATTTAGGGCTTTTTGCTGACAGAAAGGATACATCTAACTTGTCAGAAATGGAAGCCTTTGAGTCACTCTCACACTCTCTAATCACATAAGCAAACTAGTCCTTGCATGCTAGAAGGTTCCGTTCCATTTGAAGAGACATTTGGGACATAAATAAGGTGTCTTAATCATTAAGTGTTTGACCCTTTGAGGCAGGGTATACTATAATTTGCTGGGAGAGAACAATACAAATAGCTCTCACCATCAGCAGTAAGGATTGACTTCCTCTTGTGACAGTACATAGTGCAAAATGCTAAGTAATATAAGTATCCAAGACCTGGTACCTGACCTCAAAAGGATTGTAATCGAACCATAGAGATAGGCCTCAGACCTAAAATTGTAAAGAACAGCATAACGGGACACTTTTATCCTTTCTACATAGCTAACATTGAGATCTTGGTAACTTGTAGAATTTCTCAAAATCACATTAATTCGATGTGCTATTAGTTGATGCAGTTTCCCCATTTGCCATTTTGAACCTTTTTCTTTTTTCCTTTCCAGACATTCTAACTCTCAACTCTAATTGCTTTTAGCAAATGATACTAATAATATTGGGTCATTCTATATGAACTTCAGCTTCCTTCATTTATTCTTCTAATTTTCTCAATGATTTTACCTCTTCTTTCTTCCTTGCTTTTAGTTTGAGGAAGAAGTAACTTCCCTCTGCTAAAATCTATTGTACCGGCTGGCTATGTCTTGGATTCTTTCCCCTCCAACTTTCTCTGATAATCATTACTTTGTTTTCAGGCATCTTTAATCTGTCCTTTTGGGCAATCTCCATGGAATATAAACTTGCCCAATTGTCTCTAGAGATTCCAAAAAGTAAAGGTGAAAGGAAAAGAATCAAAAATGTAGAGAAGGAAAAATGGGGAATACGAAATAAATCAATATGACTAGAACATAGAATGTGTAAGGGGGAAGTAGAATGATGTTAGTTTTGAAAGCAGAGGCTGAAATCAGTGCATTGGATAGATTTTATTTATACGGGTATGTTACCCTCGCTGAATTCAGCATCCACTGAAGCTTGAATAGAGAATTGCATGATCAGATTTATGCATTAGGAAGATCATTTTGTTAGCTGCATGGAGAATGGCTTGGAGAAAGGGAATACTGGAAACACAGAGTCTGTTGTAATAATTTACCAGGTGGAATGGGATGAGTGTGGTGAATTAGTGTGGTAACTAAGAGTCAAGAAGAGGATTACTGAGAGAGATGTCATGGAAGTAGAAGTGATAAGAGTTGACAGTTGACTGAATATGGGAGGTGAGGGAGAAGTGAGTTTGAAGCCTGGAAGGATGCTGGTACTTTTGACAGAAATCAGAAAATTAGGACACGTGGGCTTGGTGAGGATAAGGAGTTTTGTTTTGGACAGTTTGAGTTTGATGAACTACATCCAAGTGAAATGTCCAGTAGTCTAGATTAGTGACATTGCCCAGGAGCTTAGAAGAGAAACGAGGAATTGGATATATCAGTTTGTGAATCATCTACATTGGGATGATAACATGGAAGCTATAGGATCACTGAGACAATGGACAGAGACAGACCCCTGGTGGAATCCCATGGTACATTGATGCTTAAAGGGTAAGATAAAACCATCTTTAAAGGAGGGTGGATCAACAAGAGAAGCCTTCTTAGGAAATCCAAAGATGGAGGGGGTGACTAGCTGATAGTGTCAAAAATTGCCAAGGTTAAAAAGTTACTAATAAAGACTAAAAAAAAGACCATTGAAATGAGTGAGTAAAAGATTGTTAGTAAGTGAAGAGAAGGCAAATTTCAGTCAGGTTTCATTCTGAAAGCCAGATTGCCAGGGCTACCTCCACTTTTGTGGAAGGTGAAAAAGTCTCTAAGTGTAAAAATGATTGCTTGGTTGATTTTCCTGAGAGATTGGCTTTGAGAGGGAGGAGGGATTTTAAAGAACAGAGGAAGTCTGAATGTGTGTGAGGCAGTAGTAAAGCTGCGTGTGTGTGTGTGTGTGTGTGTGTGTGTGTGTGTGTAGATTGACGACCCCGAGGAAGGAGTGCGCAGGCACCTAGAGATGCTGGAGGAGTAAGTGACCAAAAGTAAAAAGAGAAGGTTGACCTTGGCAATTAGAAGGATCACTTCTGTCAGAAACTGTTTTAGAGGACAAGAGCATGGAGTATATGTTTGGGGGCCCAGGGTATTGGCAAGACATTATGAAATACAGAATTGGAAGAAAGTGAAGTTCAGGACAGTTGATCTCAATTTTTTTCAGTATAGTAGAAGGGGAGATTTCCTCTGAGTTGATTGGTTGTGTAGATAGATTTTAAAAAGAGAAGGGAAGACATTTGAGAACTGTGATAGAGAAGAATCAGTAAAGTATAAAAAGATTGCATACAATAGTGAAGGCCCTGTTGAGGTTAGATTATGTATTTTTATAGGGATCCGGTCATCACAGTTGTGTAACTTCCTTTTGTACTTTTTACCCACCTGCCAATAGAAGTGGAGGAGATGGGGTTAATTCAGGATTGGGTTGTGGCCAAATATGGGTAATGCTAGAATAGGAGAGCTAGATATTGGGGAGAAGAGAGAGTGAGTTGGTTAATTTTAAAGTGGAGATTGCTGACTAGGAAAGTGTAGGTGGAGCAGTGGTGATGGACCAGAAATCCAGGAAAGAGTGGAGTTACTCCAGGTCTTGGGGAGGACAAAAATAAGGTGGTGTAGCTGTGAGATAGAGGTAGAGATGAAAGGATAGGAAATTTCGATAAGGGAGGATTTCAGACTTCTTTATCAGGACATTGAGATAAAAGGAAATGATAAAGTCACTTGTATGACAATCCTTCTGTGTCACTGTGATGGAGTGAAGGTGCACATAATGGGAAGTGATGAAGCTGACGAATTTGGAAACCAAGCTATTTGAGGGCTCATCAGCATGTAAACAGAAGTCTCCAAATACCTGGGGGCAAGAGAGGAAGACTGTGGAACCAGTTGCTGAAAACTCTTTGAAAGGGGAGAAGAAATGATTTGGGCACTGATAGATAATGGCATTCAAGATCTGGGGAGCATTTCAGACAAATGGAAGGACTCTCAAAGGAACCAAGATTGCTGAGTTAATCTTGGCAAAGGAAGAATATCTGAAAATGGGAGTGGGGGTTGAGAAGTGTTTGTGGATCTCCCCTTGGCCTGACGCAAGGTCTACAGAGTCTGGGGAAAGTGAAGAACAGGGAACATCCAATCCAAAGAGAAGTTTTTAAATAATAGATGGAGGAATTCTGTTGTCAAGGGTTTGAATCATGGTGATGCTTTTTTTAGGCCTTTCTTTTCCTCATCTACAAAATCTGGGGTTTAGATGAAATTATTTCGAAGTAGTTCTCTTCCACTTCTAAAGTCTTATGATCCTTTCCTTATCATCAAGTCATTTATCTTTTTTCCTCCTGCCCTTTTTTTCACCTTTTCTTTTGGTGATCTTACCTGCTTCTCTGACTTCTGCATGACTCCTGATAGTATATCTGCATGCTCAACTCCTGGATTTCCCCAGAATTGCAGCACTCTCTTTCCTCCTGTTCTCAGTTCTTGTACGCCCCTAGCATTTAGCATATTTAAAATAGCACTCTTTGTTCTACCACAAACTGTCCCTCTTTTTAACTTCTCTCTTTCTGTTAAGGGCACCACTATTGTTCTAGGCTCATAGTTTTTGAATTATCTTTGACTCTTCCCTTCTTCTCACTTCATAAGTGTTCTCAAGCCTGATTTGGATTGCCATAGCATTTCTACTATTTGGATTCTTCTTTTTACTTCCTGAGATCTGGCACTCATCACTTATCACCTAAACTCTTGTCATAGCCTTTTGACGGTTTTTTTTCCCCTCTGGTATGTATCCCCTTTTCATTCCATCCTTCACATCTCTGACAGAGAAGTCGTAAGGCCTCTCAGTGGCCTTTATTTAACATTTTTCTGTTGCTTATACAATACTGGAAATGTGGTTTTCAAAGGAGGCTCCCTCCCATCTCTCTATTCAGCTTTGTTTTTATTTTCTGTCACATATTCTGGGGCCAATCAAATTAAAAGAAATCTCTGTCACTTGCTCTTTTTGAGCATTGAAAAGCCAAGTTTCAGTCAGGTGCTAGTGGTGCCAGATTGCAGAGGTTACTTCCCTCTTTGTGGGAGGTGAGCAAGGTTAGAGTAGAGGGGTCAAACACCTGACCCAGGCACATAGCACTCCCAGGTTTGGCTGAAACCAGATTAAAATGTAGTTGGGAATTATTTAACAAAATACATAACAATACAGAAAAACAAAGGTAATATTACATGTTGAAAGCTAAGTTACCATATGGCCAGCAAGAATCTTTCTATATGGATCAGCAGCCAACATTTCTCTTTGAGTTTGACACCACTGCTGTAGAGCCATCAAGTGGTGTAGACTTGGTTGATTTTCCTGGGAGCTTGGTTAGGAGAGGAGGGAGAGAGAGGTGATGATTGTTGGAGATTTTTAAGAGTTAGGGAAATCTGAGCATGTTTGCAGGTAGGACTAGAGTGGGTGAATAGGTACCTGGAGTAGTTGTAAAGACGAAGAGGTAGGTTGAGTCTGGAAAATTTGAGTTCATATTCTTTCTCTCACTTTTATTACCGATGTGATCCTGTGCAAATCTAGTACAACCTTTGTGAGTCTTGATTTCTTTATCCAGAAAATGGGTTTTGGGAGGATCAACTATGTAAAGTGCTTGTAAGCACTTAAAGTCCTGTTTTTAATGTGAGCATCTGTTCTTATCAGTTTGTCTTATCTTTTTCATTTGGTTCAGGTAGAAGAAATATTACTGGACTAGTAGCTGTCATGCCATTCTCCTTAAATTTTAATGTTCAGAGGATTGTTGTGAAAGTTGATCCAATTACTACTTTTTGTAAAAAATATTATTGTTAGAGACATCCTCAGACTCACCAAAAGTATCTTTGGCACAATTTGGTAGCAGACATAGCTGCAAAAATGTCTTGCACCTCATCTTGTTCCCTTTGGAATTTGATCTCTTGGGGTCTTTTTTATGTTTGTAGAAATTTTAGAGCAAAAAACTACCCTGGTATAAGGAGATGCACTAATGACCTTCTTGGGAGATTTTCTTTCCAACCAGAAGTGGAAGGAGACAGAATGAAAAAGACGTATCCAAATTCCTGATTCTCCTTGTATCTTTGGCGCTCAAGGCTTCTAGACCTTTTAGTCCCTGTTTCTTCCCTTCTCTTCCTTTTCCTTCTACAGTTCTTGAATCTTGGGTTGCTTTTTAGAATTGGAGTTGATTTAAGACTGTCTAGAATTGTTCCTTTCTTTAGTTTTTCTGTTTTTCATAGATATTTTCTCAGTGGCTTTTGCTGTATTTGAATTCTCAATTATAAAAATTGAAAAGTTTATCCTGTGGGAATCTTGCTCTCTAAAATAGAATGCAAAAACGTTATTATGCAGAATATTGCTTTATAAGTATTTTGTAGCACATCGATATCGTATCATGGGATTTCTCTGATTTGTGTATATTTTGTTCACTACCTTTGAACTTAATGCAAGTTTTCTTTTGAAGGTCAGAAGAGTATTGGGCATTATAAAATTCATTGTGGGATCTTTAAAAGAGGTCATTAGAAGGGGTAGCTAAGTGGTGCAGTGGATAGAGCACCAGCTTTGAAGTCAGAAGGATCTGAGTTCAAATCTGGTCTCAGACACTTAACACTTTCTAGCTGTGTGACTGGGTAAGTCACTTAACCCCAATTGCCTCGACAGAATGGGGAGGAATCAGGCATGTGGATTAATCTGAATATTTCTAGTAAAGTGTCAATGGACACTTTTTTTTTTTTTTTTTGGAAACTCGGAGCTAGATCCTGGTTTCCTGACACTTGGGGGAGGGGAGGGGGGTATTCCATGGATATTTCTCACCAGTGATTTCCACCTCAGTAAAAGTAAAGTGTCAATGGACACTTTTTTTTTTTTTTTTTTGGAAACTCGGAGCTAGATCCTGGTTTCCTGACACTTGGGGGAGGGGAGGGGGGTATTCCATGGATATTTCTCACCAGTGATTTCCACCTCATCCCAGCAGCCTCTTTGGTTGGCTGCAGCACAGGCACGGTGGGTGAAATGAAGAAACAATCCAAGGCCAATGTCTTAGTCTTCTGTCTGTGGAGTAAATCTCACTTTCCTCATCTGTAAAATGGAACTACTCATACTTGTCTCACAAGGTTATTATGAGGATGGAGTGAAATCGGGTCTATCTGTGTAGTCAGCAGCTCAGAGCTGGCCTGTTTGTGGCTTTTTCCTCCTTTCTGTACTCCCCTTTTCCCTAGGACTCTGTCTATGAGATGGGTTTGGTGAAGTTTTTCCCTGTCCCAACTGAGGAGGCCTGTACTCTTTCCCTTCCTTCTGTCAGTTCCTATCTTGGGAAATGCCATTGAAACTTTTTATTATGTTAATGTTGATTTCTGTCCCAGCTGTATCTGTGTAGTGAAAGGTTGATAACCTGGACCTGAGATAACTTGACAAGTTCCTGATTTTTCTAGGTGGATGGGGGCAGATGACCCAAGATAATTAAATTTCCTTTTCTTCTGACTGAGGAAGTGGGGGGGAGAGGGGGCGCACAGCAGTGGGGCTGAGTTGGGAGGCTCTGGGCCTTATGCAAAGAGCTTTAAATTTACAGGATGATTTCAGAAAGGCCTGGAGAGACTTACATGCTGAGTGAAATGAGCAGGACCAGGAGATCAATAAGATGAACCAAATCAGTTCCATTTGTTCAATAATGAAAAGAACCAGTTACACCCAGCAAAAGAACTATGGGAAATGAGTATGACTCACAACATAGCATTTCTACTCCCTCTGTTTTTTTGGTCCGTCTGCATTTTTGATTTCCTCCTCAGGTTATTTTTACCTTATTTCTAAGTCTGATTTTTCTTGTGCAGCAAAATAACTGTATGGACCTGTATACATATATTGTATTTAACATATACTTTAACATATTTAACATGTATGGGGCTACCTGCCATCTAGGAGAGAGGGTGGGGGGAGGAGGGGAAAAGTTGGAACAGAAGATTTTGCAAGGGTCAATACTGAAAAATTACCCATGCATATATCTTGTAAATAAAAAGCTATAATAAAAAAAATAATAAAAAAATCTCTGCTGTAAGTATCTTGGGGCATTCACCTTTGGTGCTATTCAGCTCTGGCACTTTGGTAACCTCTAGGGATATACAAAAGACAATAGTCCCTCTCTTCATGGAGTTTACATTTTAATGGGGAAGATAACAAGTAAATAAGCATATGTAAAAGGAGTTGACAAAAATTATGTTTAGAAGGGAAAACTAGTGGCTGATTAGGAACCACAGGCTCTTGAATGTTTAAAGGAAGTCCGGAATTTTAAGAAGTGACAGTGAAGAGGGAGAATAGTCCAGGCTTGAGCACATTTGGGAAATTTGAGAGAAATCCCAAGGGGGCCACTGAAAGATTGCTGTGTGAATGCACATTGGCTAAGGACTTGCAGTGACACAGGAGAACCTGTGCTAAGCTTTGACGATGTGTCCCTGCTCTAAGGAGTCCCTCTACATCAGAGACTTCTAGCAGAGGATGGAGCTCTAAATCAAATGGAAATGACTGGTTGTGCTTGGGGTCTAGCCAGAAGCAGATGGTAATAATACCACTTCTTTAGTATCATTTTGATTGCTAGAACTCTTATTTGTTTCTGATGTGGCACCATCAGAGAGTGCTGAGGACTTTTGTGGAAGACCTTTCTTTTCCAGGGGTTCCTCATCTGTGGCTGCTGAGCGTTGAGGAGGAGGGCACATGTGATTAATTTTGTGTTGATTACTTAAATCTATGTCCGAAGGTGATCAGCACACAGAGGATCATTTGATTTTTGGATTCCTTCATCTTTCAGGGCAAGGAATGACTGATCGGCCACAACAGTGGCTTTCTAGCAGCTGCTCTAAAATGCTGGTATTTCACCCAGCTTTCACTCAGCTACAGAGTCAGCACTTGTTCATATTACCATGAAGATTTCCAGCTCTGCAGGTTTTCATGTATCATCAAGACCACATGAGATTTTTAATTTATATGGTGTCTCACTTGGTGTTTACTTTCTCTTCTAGATAATTAATTCAGGGGTTAAGTAAAACCGGGCCTAGCATTAATTCTTGCAGAGAACATCCAAGACATTTTTATTGAGTGTGAGGCAAACCCTTTATTAAACAGGCCTTTAGCCAGTTTTCCATTCACTTAGATATGTTCATTGCCTTGAAACTCTGAACTCATTGTTTAAGGAAGATTTAGTCTATTACATTAAATGTTGGCAAGTTTGGTCTCCTTTGCTTTGTATAAATTTAGGCATCTTCATGATCTATCACTATACTGTGTCCTCCCCCCAGTATTCTGTGCACCAGTCTCTACATAAAAGATTCCTTTAGGTTACATAGTGACTCAGATTTAAAATATAATGTTATCTATATTTTTGTTTTGTTATTTATTTTGTGAAATATTCCCAATTACATTTTAATTATGTAAGGGTTGTCCTAGTCAGGGCATGCAGAGACCTCTATACACATAATCACGGAGCATCACCTCCACTCTCACCTCCTTCTCCCCCGCCTCCTCCAGCATACTCATCTGTAAAGGGAGGATCCTATGGACTTGCCAGGTACCATTAATTAACCATTTATCTTCAGATAAGATGGGTGATTTATCCCCATATAAGATAACAAGAATGTCTTCTTGTTAATCTTTTTATTTATTCCCCTTGACCGAAAAGTTTATTGTGTAGAAAGCAGTGGAATTCTGCCATTTAGGAGAAGTCCATAATATAAAATACCTGTTAAAAATAAATACTACAGTGAGCCACCGCCTCCCAGACCTGTCATAAATTTGTGCTTCCCAGATCTGATTTATAAACTTCCCGTTTCTCTCTTACTTGTAGGTACTTTTTTCTCCCTCTGTCATTATCAACTTTTATAATTATTTGTAGTGTTATCTGAATATCTCCCTCTTGAAATTGTACTTAATGATTTCTAGAGAGAGAGTGTTAGATTAGGTAGAATCTTGACAAAAATCTTAATTTTTACTGCAGTGGGGAGAATATTAGAGCTATAGTCAGGACAACCTGAGTTCAAATCTAGCCTCTGACACTTACTAGTTACATAACTCTGGGCAAAGTCATTTAACCCGGTTTGCCTCAGTTTCTTCTTTGGTTAAAAAAAAAAAAGGATAATAATAGCATCTCCCTCCCAGAAATGTTCTTAGGATCACATGAAATAATAATTGTAATGCTCTTAGCACAGTGCCCTAGTACATACTAGGTGCTATATAAATGCTGGCTATTATTATTATATTTACAAAATAGGAGTTGTAAAATAGTATTGCTTGTGGCCACTGTGTATATGGAAACTGCCCTGTTAGGCTCACAGGATTATAGCTTTGCAGCTCTAAGACACCTTTGAGGTTGGATAGTTCAATTTCATTTTACAGCTAAGGAAGCAGTCAGAGTGACTATCAGTCACATAAGTAATAAGAAGACACAAGATTTAGAGGGAGGTCTATTGATTCCAAAGCCGACAATTCTCCTGCATCATATGGACTCCTGAAAATAGGTGGAATGGGCCAGCCTAAATGAAGAAAAACATTTTAACTTCTTGGAAGCAAGAATAAAGTTTTCAGTATAGAATAAGCAGGATAAACAAATTACTCTTGGAGTGAAAGCCAGTTAAATTATCTTTATGCTGATGATCTTCATCGGAACTTATCTAGCCCTAATGCTCTCCTGACCTCTATTCTTACTTCTTTAACTATATGTTGCATATCTTGAACTCAAAGTTCCAGAGATGCCTTCAGTTCCTTGTAACCAAAACAGAATTCTTTTATTTTCTCCCCCAAACCTTCCCTGTTGCTGAAAACTTCATTATTACTGTTGATGTTGTTATCATCCTCCCAGTCACCCATGCTCATAACCTTGGTATCATTCTTACACTATCTTCCCCCTTTCCCATTTAATTTTTTGCCAAGTTCTATTTGTTTTGATCTGTTCTGGTAACATATCTTGGGTGTCCTTTTCTCTCTTGCCAGTGCCACAACCTTAGTATAGACCTATGTCATCTTACCTTTGACTATCGCTGCCTGTCTGCAGTTTTCCTGAGTTTTCCTTCTTCCCTCAGTAGTCAGATCAGTGACTGACTAGGTTATCTTCTTTTCTTCCCCTTTACTTAATAAGCTCCAGTGACTCCCTAGCACCTCCAGGATAAAATAGAACATTCTCTTGCATTTAAAGCTCCCTTTCCCCTCCCACTTGTCACATTCCTACCTGTCCAGTCTTCTTATGCCTTCTTCTCTTCCACTCTCTCCCAGCTCCATATACTCTAGCTCTCTGAATGGTCCCTGCTCAAAACACTTCTCTCTCCAATTCTGTGAATTGTGAAATCTCAGTATTGTTCTCCTTTCCTGGAATTGAAGTTCCTCTTAATACTGGTTCTTTCCCTCTGTTGATTATTTCCAGTTTATCCCATGCATCACTTCCTTACATATAGTTATTTTTTTTTTCCATTTTCTAAGTAAATTAAAGTTCCACTGTGTATCTTAACTATCTATAAAAGGAACAAGGTCACCTAGCTCAAATTCAAATGCACCAGCATTCTCTTCCACTATTGCCTGCTTAAGCCTGGACTCTGTGTCCTGCCAGTTCGATTTCCCCAGGATTTAAATCTCACTGGTACCTCTGTCTGGTTTGTTGATATCATTCTTACTCTTCCATCTTCTAACTTACAAATTGTAAACCATTTCCTGTAATTTTACCTCTTACAAATTAGCTTCTCATACTTGGATGGTGTCCACCAGTTGCTTTTGTGAGAGGAACTTCCAGTTTTCCCCATCCGGCCTGCTAAGTCCATATCTCCTTAGGACTCTTGTGGATGGAGCTTCCACTGGGCAGCTGGCTTGTCTTAATGAGTAACCAGAGTTTTAACTCCTCCTAAATCCACCCTGAAGAAGTAAGAGATGATTTGTGGCCAAATCCAGTCACCTTTTCTCAGTCATTATTCTCCTTGGCCTCTCCTCACCCCGACACTGTAGATCAACCTGTCCTCCTGGACATTTCTTTTTAGGTTCTCCTGGTTCTCTTCTTATCCATGCAAGGATCCTTCTCTCTGTTGTGCTGAATTATCCTCCAGGCCATGCCTCTAATTGGGGGTGTCTAGGGATTCTGTTCTCAGGCCTCTTCTCCTTTCCCTCCATGCTCTTTCCCTTGGTGATCTCCTCAGCTCCTTTGATGTAGTTGCCCTCTTTATGTCCACAACTCTGTTTTACTTCTCTAACCCTAACTTCTCTGCTGATCTCTAGCCTTGCATCTCCAGCTGCCTTTCAGACACCTCAAACTGGATGTATTATACCAAGCTTCATAAACTGGGGGTTGCAACTGCACATGGGGTCATGTGCCTGAATGTGGGGATATGAAAAATTTGGCAACAGTAAAAGGTTTCTGAAATCAGGGACCAAAACTTAAGTCAAAATCAAACATGTAATGAATCTGAGGTGTTTCTGGCAGCACTTCACTGTACCTTTGTGCACCCTGAACACACTGTGTGTACATTTTGCATTGTGTATGTACCAATGCTGCCAGAAACACTCTAGCTCAGATTCAGGACAGGGTTGTGTAAGAATTTCTCAGGTGAAAAGGAGTTGCAAGTGGGAAAAAGCTTAGAAGGCCTAGTGGGCATCTTAACTCGACATGTGCAAACCAGAACTCATTATCTTTCTCCCTAAACCTTCCTTTTTACTATAGAAGGCCACACTATTCTCCTAGCTCCTTAGGCTCCCAACCCAGGAATTGTCCTGGATTGCTCTTTATTTCTCACCATCTCCCCTTCCCCCCTTGTTTAAGCTGTTGCTAAGGGCTGATGATTTCATCTTTGTAACATCTCTAGGAAATGCCCTGCATCCATCCTGTGAGGCCCTCATCACCTCATATATGGACTATTACATTAGCCTTCTGATGGGTCTGCCTGTCACAGATCTCTTCCCCACTTCAGTCTGTTCTCCATTCAGCCATTCAAGTGATTTTTCCTAAAATGCAAGTCTGTTATTCCCTACTCAATAAACTCCACTGGCTTCCTATCGTCTTTAGGAGCAAATATGAAATTACATTTAAAGCCCTTCCTAACCTGACCCTCTCAGATTTTTCTAGTCTTATTTACACCCCAATGTGTACTCTTCAGTTCATTGACACTGACTTGGCTGTTCCTTGAACAAGACACTCCATCTCTTGGCTCTGGGAATTCCCTCTGGCTTGCCCTCATACCTACAATGCTTCTTCTTCTCCTGGATTGCTGACCTCTCGGCTTCCTTTAAGCCCTAGCTAAAGTGCTACCTTCTACAGAAAGTTTTCCCCAACCCCTCCCTCTGTTAATTGTTTCCTATTCTATATATATATATATATATCTTGCTTTGTATGTGTTTGTTTGCATGTTAAGATTTTAAGCTTCTTGAGGGCAGACAATATCTTTTACCTCTTTTTTTATCCCCATTGTTTAGCATAATACCTGGCAGTAGGCATTTAATAAATATTTATTGAATTGAATTAAATTGAAACTTTCACCTCAAATCTAAAAGCTAGAGTGGGTTATGTATACCTTAGGAAAACTACAGTACTAATCTATCCTATACTATGTTTTGTCCTGTGTTTATACTGCATTATACTAATATTGTACTATGCTATCCCTATACCTATATTTTAGTTCTCTACTTTATAATACCACAATTGTTTGACTAAACCATTAATTTTCAAAGCATAGTTTGAGGAACCCAGGGCATCCCTGAGACCTTTTCAGGAAGTATGTAAGTCCTATTTTCAGAATAATACTAAGAAATCTTAATTTCTAATATAGTACTGTTGATATTTATTGATATTGATATAACAATAGTTATAACCCATACAAACAAAACAACTGTTCATTTATGAGAAACAGATCCCACTTTGACTCTGTTATTTTTGGACCCCATCGACTGGGTTCTAATATTAGAACTGAATGCTTTTTTGGGGGGATACTTGGACCTGCCTAGAGATCACTCTAAAGCAGGGGTCATCAAACTTTTTAAATAGGGGGCCAGTTCACTGTCCCTCAGACTTTTGGAAGGCCAGATTATAGTAAAAACAAAAACTTTGTTTTGTGGGCCTTTAAATAAAGAAATTTCACAGCCCTGGGTGAGGGGGATAATCGTCCTCAGCTGCTGCATCTGGGTAGTTTGACGACCCCTGCTCTAAAGCCTCCAAAGACAGCATATAAATGGGTAGCTGGGTCTCCATCAAACTCCAAAGGACCCACTGCAGCTTGGAAACCCAGTTCAGTTGATTGGAAACTATTGGAAACTACTTCTAACTATTGGAAAGCTAATAGTTAGAATTTTCAGTGGGAGCACCAATAAAAAGTTTATTCCTAGGATAAGGTATGATATTGTAGGGCTGATAGTCATGTAGCCCTGTTAAGAGGACTATTTTCAAGCATCTTACAATCAGTTTGCATATGAATTATATTTTAATTAAATTGTCCTTTTGCAATCATGTAAATTAAAATAGTTCTAGAAGCACTTTTAGTGGATTGCATTTTTCTTCTTAGCTGTTGATTTTTATTATTGTATTTAGAGAATAATACAATTATATTTCTTTTAAGACATTTTTTAATTCAGACATTTCTCTAGCTCAGACAAAATGCCATTTTTCAACACTTAGTTGTACTTCTTAGAGTAGTAATCTGTAGTTAGGGTTCATTTAAGTTCATCCCACTGGGCTTTAGTTTTTTCATCTGCAAAATGGAGATTAATAATAATGTTCACTTTGTATTGTGCATGATTGTTGTGAGAAATGGGCTTTGTACACTCAAAATAATAATTGCTTGATCTCAGTGGTTCTGTCAGCAGATTAGTATATTGTGTATGCCTTGATGCTATTAATCTTTTTAAGGATACTGTGTGTATCATAGATAATTTTTTAAAGAGACATCATTAGCCATGATAAATAAAGGCTAAGCATACATTGTGCTTAGCATTTTGGCAGGTCACCACATGGCCTTTTAAATTCCCTATAGCTTTACTGAAATAATTATCTCCTCTAATATATTTAAGTATTCAATTTATGATTCATTTTTTGTTCAGTCAGTGACTCGATCACTTGTTAGACAAGCTGTAAATATGATTTGTAATTTGGACAAAGAGTGAATAAGATGACTTCTGAGATTGGCTAATTCTTATTAGCAGATTCCATGATGGTATAGCAGATAGAGAAATACAAAGGTCAAGTTTTAGGAGGCTCTGCCAAATGAAGTCAAATTAAAAATAAAGACAAAGTCTGTTTGAGATCCTACTGTAGATGGAGAGGGGTGCAGTTTAGTATATAGAAATTAAATTCACCTATTCAGAAACCAGATCTGTTTCTAAACAAAGAAAAGAGTATATAGAAGAGAGAAGGGGACAGTTTCAGTTTGCTGGTACTTAAAATTCCTTAGAGAAATCAGGAGCTAAAAGGATGGCATTTAATAAGAATTCATGAATTACCTCAAAAGGGAAAAGGTACCATAATTGGCTCTTTAACACAAACTAGCTTCCCTGAAGTGCAGTGACTTGGAATAAGACCTCCGTCTTTTTTAAGCCACACTAATTATAATAAGAGTTTATATTTCCATATTCTTAAAGCTTTTCTCCCACAACAATCTTGGGACAGAGTTGATCCCTTTGAACTTTAAGGATCATGAATTGTTTGTCAAAGTCAGGAGGTTTGAGAAATGCAATTCAACTGTAAAGAGTTACTGCCAATTATATATTAAGATAAAGTATGGGGCAATTAGGTGGTGCAGTGGATAGAGCACCAGCCCGGAATTCAGGAGGACCAGAGTTCAAACTTGGCCTCAGACACTTAACACTTCCTAGCTAGGTGACCCTGGGCAAGTCACTTAACCCCAATTGCCTCAGCAAAGTAAATAAATAAAATAAAGTACATGACAGTGGACAGAGATAGTCATTTTGTTGGCAATACTTCTAGATCCAAGACAAAGTGACATTTGGAGCATGAGCTCATTGGAAAGGGTTAAATGTTTTGATTTGTCACTTAGAAATCCATAATTCAGTTCTGACATTCTTTGTGGATTCCTGTGGGCAAGGTACTGTTCTTGTTGGTGGTGGACATCTGGATCCCTTCCTGGTCAGTTTAGCTCTAGCTCTAAGTAGAACAGTGTAGACACTCCAGAGAGCTGGGAGAAGTTAAAGGAAAAGGTGGCCAGAAATGTGAATAAACTTTCTCTAGTTAAATAAGGGCATGCTCTAAAATGAATTGACAAGCATTCAGAGATGGGGCCTTTCATGGGGAACCTGCTGAGACCAGCTTCTCTTCTTTGCTGTTGCTTCCTTTTTAGGAAAACTAGTTATGTGGCGGGCAGCGAGCATCTCTAGATTTTCCTCTCTTCTCCCTCGGGTCAGTTAGTTCTACGTTAGACAAAAGCCTCTTTCACCTTTCCTTCACTCCCTGTTCTTGTAAACTCTTAACCAGTTACTTCCAAGAACATCTTTGTGCCCTTCCTCCTTGGGACATCATATGGTGATGCACCTACCCACACACCCATCTACTTATCTACCTGCCTGCCTGCCTGCCTGTCTGCCTGCCTCCCTACCTACATACATACATAAATGTCCTGGATCTTGAGAAATCCCCATTCTTTTCTTCTGCTTTTGAATTTAATTTGATTTTTCCCAAGCACTAAACCTCAAAAATCAGATTACAACCTTGTTGTTACTTTTATCACTAGTATTTCAGTATTTCTTTTTATTATTATTTAGGGTAGCAGATGTCAGCTACTTCCGCTACAATGTGATTCCTGTAGGCTAAATTTGATAGGCTAAGTTGGGAAACTTACTGCCATTTATAACATTGTTCTGTAGGGAAGTGCATGTTGAGTTCCTTACAAACATGTTACAAATACTGATACAATTAGTTTGTAAGTTTGAAACCATTTCAGTACTGGAGTAATTTATGTTTAAGCAGTGCTTTGAAATTGTTTACAAGTGCTTTCCTCGCAACACTGTCACTTTTATATTTAAAGAAAAAGAAAACAGCTAAAGTCAGTCGATACATTGAAATAGTTGGGAAATATATGCAATATCAATGTTCTGTAACCATGGACTGCCTACCACTGCAGAGGAGTAGGTAAGGTGAGTCACTTCTTCTTTGGGACCCAATTTGTTCTTTCTAATTTTGCACCATTAATTTTTGATTGTTCTTTCCATTTACATTATTGTAGTAATTATGCTTATTGATTTCTTGGCTCTGCATCAGACTATGTGATCTTATAGTCATATCTTCTGCACTCATATTTATTATTTCTTATAGCATAGTAATATCCCATTATATTCATGTATGACATCTTCTAGGGCCTTTCTCCTATCGATAGCATTGAAGTTATTTTTGATTTTTTGCTGCTCTATGCAAGTGTTGTATGATTGTCTTATCCATGACCTCTTTGGGTTATAAGCTTATTAATGATCTCTCTAGGTCAAAAAGGTATAGATATGTTAGTCATTTTCTTCACATCATTTCAAATCATTTCTCAGGAAGATTATACTGATTTTCAGTTTTACCAACAAAGTACTGCTTTCCCACAATTCCTCTTATGTTGACGGTTGCCTTCCTTTGTATGATGCTATCCATTTGTATGATTTTGGGTTTTGTCATGTGCTAGTTATTCAGTTGGCATTGGCAAGCATCATGCTATGCACAAGAGTTCCTGCCTTCAAGCAGCTTACATATGGGAAATGAGAAGAATTCAGATAAGTTAGCACAAAAAACATGTCATAATTTCAAAGTAGAGTAGTACTAACGATGGGGGGTGGGATGGGTATCAGAACACACTGTGTGTGGAAGAGCATCTACAACTTCTTGAGTATGACTGTCTAAAAGAACAAAATTTTTTTGTCTTTTCTTTTTTTAAAAAGTAATTCACAGAAAAGTAATGTCACAAATTGATAATGTGAATTTGATTGAAACTCGATTTCAGAACAACTTTGAATTGATAATCACATCTTAATTTTCATTGTAGAAGTTGCTTAAACATTTATTTATGTGCCTACTCTATGGAAAGCAGATTTTTAAGTGACATTTACAAACCAGTATTGGGAATGGTTTTTGCTTTGATGTTAAGATGGTGCACATACTGTGGTTTACTTGCAGAAAAAAATAGAGCCTTGATCAAATTCTTAAAATAGTTGTTGGGGCACTTTTATTTGCAGCAAAGCCTGTAAAATCATTTAGATTTGTCAGTTGTTATTGTTGGTGATGAGTTCTGGCAACTGGACAAACGATTTTATTACATCATAGCTGACAGTGAGTGCAGAATTAATTTTTGTCTTTTGGGGGGGGAATATTTTGTCTGTTTTCATATAAACTTAATCAGTCAGTACCCCATTCTCTCCTGCTCTTTATTATCTAAGGAGGAGATAGCTTAGTTCCAACAGACTGCTCCCAAAGGCCACCTGTTTGATTGCTACAACATCTTTTTTGGGAGTGGGGTGGAGTGGAATAGAATTAAAAGAGTACATTTGCTGGATATTAACTCAGAATTTGCCTCTATCTTTAATTATCCTTAACTACCATTCATATTACTATTCTATCCATGACAGTTCTTTGATATTGGTAATGAAGGTATTATTATTCCCATTTTGCAGCTGAAGAAACTGAGATTTATAAATGACTTGTGACATATCTAGTATACATAGAGGAGCTAGAACTGGATCCCAGGTCTCCTGACTCCCAATTTAGTACATGTTGCTCATCATAGTAACTGTTCTTAGATATGTATACCATTTACAAACTACTTTGGCATAGATGATTGCATTGGTGCCCATCTGGGTTTCATTTTACTCCCTTATTCATATAAAATGTCTGGAGACAGTAATAAAGTGATAAAGTGTAGGAGAGTAGCCAGATGGAAATCAAAAATATATATGAGTTAAATATTTTTTGGTACCATTTACTTAAATGGTTAAATTGGTCTTAATGATATTTTTTCCACTTGACCATTCCTTTATAAGAAAAAAAGGGCTTCCACTCTTGATCATGATGTATGTATATATGTATGATCTTGGCACTTCCCTGCTAAATAATCACTAGTGACTCCTTTTAATTCCCTCTGGGATTAAATTTAGACTCTTATGTGAAAGTCAACCTTGCTTCACCTTTTCCTTTGAGGTTTAGTAGACATTATTGGCCTTGCATACATCATGTTCCACCTCCTAAACTGTGTTCTTGGGATCTCTGCTTCCTTGGCAACTCAAACAACTCCTCCTACAGAGTGCTGCTGCTAGTACTTCACCCTGACTGAAAACTGTCAGATGTTTACCTTAAATGTACTTAAACGGATATATTACAGTAGGAGGCAAGTGATAATTCTTTGTTGGATTGATAGGTCTTATTCTTAGAATATAGTCTGTGGCATATAAGGATTTTATTTTCTGTATGTTTTCTTTAGCTTTCAGTGTAGTGTCTAGTTTATTGTGGAATATTATGTTTACATATTCTGTAAATATGAATTGGTATTGTTCCTGAACTCTAGACTTCACCTCTTTCCTCTCTGGGCTTCATCTCTTTCTCTTGAGCCCTGGTTTTCTGATTAGTGAGAATTCCTACAGACTAAATCTATTCCTTATCCTATTCCTTACCATTGTTATCAGAATTTTGGTTTTTAAACTGTGAATAGCTGGAGCCCAGAGTTGTCAAGAACTTGAAGTATAAGTGGTCTCTGCCTTTTGTCATGTAACTTCATCCTCAGCTTTCCTTATCTGTAAAACTGGAATAATATTACTGTTCCCACCTACCTTAAAGGATTGTTGTGAAGGAACTTCCATAAATCTTAAGGTTCTTTAACATTATGAGTTTTTATGATTGTCTTGTCAGTATTAATAATTAACTGGGCATTCATGTCATTAATTATAGGGGAGTAGGGTAACAAAAGTTTTGAGATAATGTTTATAGGCTAATATTTTTAGGATTAAATTAGAAATTATACCATTAAGTCTTTGAGTAGTGAATGAGATCTGGGTAAGGAAAGCTCTGACTACTATTTTAATATTGATCTGGAAATTTAATGGATGTTATTTTTAGAAATAGTCTTTGGCAAAGACACCTGTATACTTAAAAAACAAAAACTGTGTCATTCAGTGCTTTATCACCAGAATTTGGCAAAGGCCAACCAGCAATAATAGCCATGTTGACAGATTTTTAAAAGATCCGGACAATTTCTGTATTTTTTACTTCTTTCCTTTTTCTTTAGTATCTTTTTTTTTCTTTTTTTTTTTGGGGGGGGGGGAAGAGAAGAAGAGAAAAGGAGAGTGAAAGAGAGTAGAACTGGATATTAAATCTATTTTGAAATTGCTACTGTAGAGAGTTGAATGATAGATTTAACTTTATGCAATTCTGTGTTACTCAAATTCAACTTTTTGTAAAGAATTCTGAAAGAAATTTGCATTTCAAACCCCACCCCAACTTTATATTATATAAAGATTGTTTTTAAGTAGAGATCTGCAGAATAGTTTAGTATATAAAGTGAGAATTATATACATATTTAAATTTTGGCAATGTTTTTCCTTTGACCTAGGGACCCTGGATTTTGGCTGTAATATTTTTAAGATTTTTCAGCATAGGGTTTCTGTTTTGCCCTTTGGTTTTGCTAAAGCTGGACAATTTTTTTTCTAAGTCAATTGCTTTTTTTATAAAACATTTTACATTCTATTTTTCCAATCTTTGGACTTAGTTTTATTTTTATTTTTTTAATGTCTTTGGGAGTCATTAGCTTCTATTTGTTCAATTCTGTTTTTCAAGGAGTTATTTTCTTTGATAAAATTTTTATAGATTTTTTGGTTTGTTTTACAAAGCAGTTATTTTCTTTCTTTTTTTTTTTTTTTTTTTGGTATAAATCATTTCATTTCCCATTTTATTCCTCAGTTTCTTTTATTTGGTTTTTAAAATAATTCTTTTGCTCCTTTTAAACACAACGCAATATACACACACACCCTTCTCTAACTTTTTCTAGGAATTCTTGTTGAGTTTGTGTCCATTCTGCACTTTTCTTTAAGGTTTTGTTTGTAGATGTTTTCAGTTCATTGTCTTCTCTGCATCTTGAGCCTTTCTGTCACCATAGTAGTTCTTTATGATTTGGTCCTTTTTTTGTTTGTTTAGTGTAGTTTAGTTTAGTTTAGTTTAGTTTTGTTTTGTTTAGTTTAGTTTAGTTTAGTTTTGTTTTGTTTTTTGTTTGCCTACTTCTTGACTTTGGATTTCATTTTAGTGCTGGGGTTCACATTTTTTCAGGGGGTAGTGGAAGACATCTGGGTAGAATGTCTATTTTCTTTGTTTTTCTGCTTCTTTCACAACTCTAGTTGGGTCTTACAAGTTTTCAGAACTTTCAGAGTGGAAGAAACAAGTTTTTATTATGTACCTACAGTGTGCCAGGCACCGTATTCAGTGTTTTGCCAATACAATTTTGGACCTGGAATCAGGAAGATCTAAGTTCAAATTCACCTTCACATACTTCTGAGTAGGTGATCCAGGGCTAACCAATTAATCCTTTTTGGCTTTAATGTTTTCATTTGTATGACCTCTCAGGACTGTCATGAGCATCAACTGAGATCATTTTGTCAAAGCACTTTGCACACTTTAAACTTATATGAAAATACTTCTTTTCTCAGTGCTCTTGTTATTTTATTACTCATCATTATTTGTGCCTCCTCAGCTCATTCTCTAGCCTTCTTTTGAGGGCACTGGATGCCCTTTCTCCCTTTGCAGCAGCTCCCCTTTATGAGTCATCTTCTCCCATTATAGTGCACACACCTTAAAGGTGGGGACAAGCTTTTTTCCCTTGTAGTTGTATCTTCAGAGCTTAGCACAATGCCTGTCTGATAGTTAAATGCATAATAAATCTGTTCTCTGTCTCTCTCCTGTCTCCACAATACAATACAATACAATCACTGTTCCTTTTCTACTGGGGCTTACATTTGATTGTAAAAGACAGGACAGGTGCAAAAAGGAGTGCAGTCTGGCTGCTTCACTTGATTGGTTCATAGAAAATGGAGAAAGAAGGTGTTTGATTATAAAAGATTTAGCTAGTTTTGTCACAATATAGTAATACATTACTTGCTTGTCTGTCTCAGCTTTGAAAACTAAGTGTCATATAATAGGCACTTAAATACCAATGGACTAACAGCTAAAGTCCTTTATTTCATCCTTGTGATTTTTTTTCTTCTTATTTCCAAAGGCATCATTTATTTTTCTTACCAGTTGTGTTATTTACTAACATCAATGTAACAATCATTTTGAAATTTGTCTTTGGACCAAATTTTGAACTTCCCTTTTCCCTGTATCTTCATCTAGACTCCTTTGTTCTCTTAGGTACTTTGCAATTCCTGCCATGCAAATCTCATCACTTGGAAAAATCTAGTTATATTTGAAAAGTTGTGACTTTATAATTGCTTAAGTTCATGTGCTTAACCTCATGGCATCTCTTTGATGGGAGGAGAACTGATTTGAAGGCGCTAGAGGAAAGCCTTATGGAGCAATTATGGGGAAGGTGGGTTGTGTTCTCTTTTGGAACGAGTGAGTCCTTACTAATGGGATCACAGATCCATTAAAATCTTGAGGTTCTAGGGATGTGATTCTAAGTGGGATTTTACTGGAACATAAATAGCTTTATCTGAGTGCTATGCATGCATGGGATGCCTTTTTAAAAAGAAGACCAGAATTATCTGGTTTGTTCTTTCCGATAATTTTTCAAGTGGATTCCTAATAGTTTTAAATGACTAAGAAGGGCCCCCTCTACTCTAAGTCTTCTGAGAGGGAGCATGGTATACTAGAAAGAGAGCTGGGTCTGAACACTGGAAACTTGGGCTGCAAGTATGCCTCTAGCACTTTCTAATCAGTAGACTGCATTTCTCTATATAGCATTTTTCTTCATTTGTTAAATGGACTTACTAATACTTATAATTTAGTAGTTATAGTCAAAGTTTCTAGAAAAATACTCTATGTGACTAACAGTTCCGTCTTTATGTTCTCCTGTCTTTTTATTATCTTGGTAGTTAACTTGAACATCATAAAAACAAAATTTTAGATGATTGTGAGAATTTTTTCAATATTTTTAGTGGTGTTGGGATCACATCCTTTAAAAAAAATTTTCTGGTTACATGTGTATATTATTAACTTTTAAAATACACATTTCTTTATGAATTATATTGGGAGAGAAAACTTTGAACAAAAGGGAGAAACCACAAGAAAAAAAAAAGAAAAAGTAAATATAGCATGTGTTGATTTACATTCAATTTTCTAGTTCTCTTTCTGGATGCAGATGGCGGTTTCTGTCCAAGTTTATTGAGATTGCCTTGGATCACTGAACCACCGAGAATAGTTGATCACCATACTATCTTGCTGTTGCTGTGTACAATGTATTCCTGGTTCTGCTTGTTTCACTCAGCATCAGTTCATGTAAATTTTTCCAGGCTTTTCTAAAATCAGCTTGTTCATCATTTTTTAATAGAATATAATATTCTATTATTTTCCATACACCATAATTTATTGTCATTCCTCAATTGATGGTCATCTACTCGTTTTTTTTTTTTTTTTTTCCCCAATTCTTTGCCACTACAAAAGGGGCTGCTACAAACATTTTTGCACATGTGTGTCTTTTTCTCTCCATTATGATTTCCTTGGGATACAGACCCAGTAATGGCACTGCTGGGTCAAAAGGTATGCATGGTTTGATAGTTCTTTGGACATAGGTCCAAATTGTTCTCCAGAATAGTTGGATCATTTCACAACTCCACCACCTATACATTAGGGTATCATTTTTCCACATCCTCTCCAACATTAATCATGATCTTTTCCTGTCATCTTAGCCAATCTGAGCTGTGAGGTGTCCCTCAGAGTTTTAATTTGCATTTCTCTAATCAGTAGTGATAAAGAGGACTTTTTCATGTAATTATAGATGCCTTTAATTTCATTCTCTGAAAATTATCTGTTTATATATCCTGTGACCATTTATCAATTGGGAAATGACTTGTATTCCTATGTTTGACATTATTATTTATATATTTTAGAAATGAAGCCTTTATCAGAAACACTGATTTTTTTCCCCCTCAGTTGTACTTCCCTCTTAATATTGTTTCTGTTGGTTTTGTTTGTGTAAAACCTTTTCAATTTAATGAATCAAAGTTGTTCCTTTTCATAATGTTCTCTAGTTCTTTTTTGGTCATAAATGCCTCCCTTCCCCAAAGATCTGATAAATACACTATCCTTTGCTCTCCTAACTTGCTTATAAGACTACTCTTTAAGCCCAAATCATGTACTCATTTTGACTTTGTTTTGGTTTGGGGTATGAGATGTAGGTCTAGGCTGAATCTCTGGCATGTTATTTTCCAGTTTCTCAGCAATTTTGTGAAATAGTGTGTTCTTAGATATCTCAGAACCTGGAGTTTGGGGGTTATCAAATATTAGATTACTATAATGATTGATTATTGTGTCATGTGTATCTAACCTATTCCATTGGAGATTACATTCTTGAACCTAAGAAAGGGATTGCAAAATTGACATGTGAACATAATTATATATGTTTATACATTTATATTTTCCCTGTGTGACTAAATATATTAGCAACTAATATTTGTTTTGCGTATGGCAAGTGTATAAATGATTTTCTTTGGCATAATAATTGTGAAAAGTAGCAAATATATAGATATAGATATAGATATAGATATAGATATAGATAGATAGATATAGATCAAACCTTAAAGTGCTCCATACACACACACACACACACGGAATACTTTAAGGTTTGATCTCATTTATCTTATGTAGAAGAAATGCATTTTAGTATTCAATTTTTGTGGAAGTACTATCAGAGTGATTCCTTTCACTCAGGTTTTCTACCAGCTTCCATAAATTATTTTCGTTAGCCAATTTTTAAAAATGTCACACATCAGTGGAAGCAAACTCTTTTAAAAAGGTTAGCATCTTTAACCTTTGTGACATAGTTTTATTAAAATAGTCAAGACACTGTCGAAGATGCCAGTATGAGAAAGTTGTTGTCGTTCTTTTGTCCTTCATTCTTGAAGTGGATCATGACAACAGGAAGGTCATCACCATGACTTGCAAGTGAATTGGATTGAAGTGAGGGAGGCTGTGCAAAGTCATCAGCCTCACTTTGTCCTCCAGAACCATCTGGATCCAGAACCATTTGATCAGGAGGACTGGAGATGGTTCCAAATGTATTCCAAGGTCAGCAAATGTATATTTTTGTATACTTATATTGAACATAGAGTGCTTTGTGAAAGTCTGCAATTGTTTTGGTGAATTTTTAAAAGAAAGAATACAAATATGAACATCATGCATATTGATTCTCCTTGCAATTTGGAGAAAGGCAGTGATATTCGAATGAGACAAGCTGCTTGGCCCCTAGAAACAAATATGCTTTCTCTCATATTGCCCCATATCTGCTGCCTCGGCAGATAGTTGTGTTTTCATTAATATTGCAATCTATCAAAAAGAGGCAGGTGTTTCTTTTTTTTCATTTTGAAAATTCTATCCCCAAAACACCAAAGTCTCAAAAGAAACAAACAACCTGCCATTTCTCCTTTATCTTCATTTTTAGCCTCAAGATGTGGCTGCTCCTTCTCTGTTGTTTTAAAAGCCATTATATATGACTTTAAAGTTTTAGAAAAACAGATTCCAGCCCTCTTTGATTCACCCTTACCCAGGGTATCTGAAATCCTTTCCTTGGGCAGGGGAAGCTTTTAGAACCCCTCTCTATGCAAATGCATATAATAAAACACAAAAGCCTAAAAAGAAAAACAATTATATTGAAAAGCAACAATCCAGATTGTTTGTGAAGTTTGTGGGCTCCAGAAGAGCCTTTGCTCTGGAAGAACTTGTAGGAGAGCCTCAGTCATCATTTTTCTTCATCAGGTTCTTTTACCTGGGTTAGGACACAAGGTGTTCTTTGGTATACTGTGCCCTGTTTGCTAATGCTCAGGATTGGTCTGTAGTGGGCATGCTAGGGCTCTTTTCCCTAGTTTGTCTGACAGCCCAAGGAGATGGAGAGGAGAGTTCAATCACATGGGTGGCAGCAAAATGTCTGATTGGCTGTTATTCTAGCAGTTCACCTGGCAAATGGGTCCATATGTTTTTCTGGTTTAGCATTACTCACATCATAGCTACCTCTGCCCTAAAAGGGCCACAGTTTCCTGAGAGTCAGTCTAGGTGGGTCAACTAAGATGCTAAGTCAAAATAGAAGTTCTTGTTTTTATTCTTTTTTGGCCTACATCTCAATCTCAGTCGCACAGGGGGTATTATGGGGATTGGATTTGCCAATTGTGGTCCTTTCCAATATAAAAACACAAACTGCTATTGATATAATCCCATTACTTGGTGTTGAATTTAAAATCACTGGACTCATAGTAGGATTCTGGCTTTAATCCTGTAAAAGATCAGACTAGCCTGTGGGTTTCTCTGTCTTGAGCCTAAATCCCTCTTTAATCTTCTTAATTATGCCAGGCCATTTTCCTAAGGACTAGGGGTAAACCACATTATACCTTCATGCTTACCTCCCTTGCCCAGAAAAGAATTCCTCGCTTTGCTTTTTGGGAACAAATTATGGTTTCAGAAGGCCAGTTTGGTTGCTAGTCTAACATTGTCACTGTGTGCCAAAAAGCCACGACTCCTCCCTTGCGTGCAGTAGCATTTTCATACTGTAAAGATGCCAATTGAACTGTCGCCTCTCACATAGTGTAGTATTTCCTCATCAATTATTGGCACAGTGCCTAGGATTCAGAAAGAAGAGGCCTGGCTTTGACATTCATACTAGCTAGCCACATGTCTATGGGCAAGTCACTTAATTTCTCTGAGCCTCACTTTTCTCATCAATCAAATGAGACTATCACTACTTTTTAATACCTATTTAATGGAGTCATCATATGAGTATAATGTATGATGAGTATAATGTATAAATATTTTAATAAATTTCAGTTATTGTAGGAGTTGAACCTTCTGAGAAGAAGAAATGCATTTTGAATTTCGGTGGTAAAAAAAAAAAACACATTCTGTTGTCAGACTTCACCTTTTTTTATGTCCTGGCAATCAGTTTAATGAAACCTATGGATCCTTACTGAGAATTGTGTTTTTAAATTCATAGAATCAAATATATAGGATTACCAAAAAAATCCAGTTATAATGAAATATAATAAGAGCCCCTGTTCTCTAGAGTGTAAAGGGAAGGTCAGAGGAAACACAAGAAATAAGTTAAATAATACCCTTGACTTTGGAATTGTATTGTGGGCCTCTGGATATGTACAAATTTAGAACAGTATTTATTTACTCTTGGGGCTTCTCATCATCATATTTCAGCAGTTCTAGACCTCATGTTTTGGATAGTGAAGAACAGTTTCCTTCTGAGCAAAATCTTCTCAGAATTCTGGGTAGTAGAATCCAACTGGTCTTTCCTGTTACCCCTCCCACCCCCCCACCCCCCCTTAAATTTCTGCTTGGGAGATGGGACTTTCTGTACCTGAGATAAGTTATTCAATCAGTATTTATTAAGGACCAAGTATGAGCCAGGCACTGTGCTATATTCTAGGAATTCCAAAGGAAGCAAAAGATAGTAGTTCCTGCCCTCTAGGGGCTCACAATCTCATAATAACTTTTTTGAATAGGATCAAAAGATTTTTGTCTGAGAGGGGCCTTTGAAGGTAAATCTCTTAAGATTCAAAAACTGAGGGCCCTGAGATTGTTTCCAAAGATATGTCTCTAGTAAATAGAATAGTCAGGATGTAAGCCTATTCTTTTGTTTCCACATAAAATATTCTTTCCATTGGGCTTTGATACTTTTGACAACTTTGTCTCTGGACCTTTGGAGCTGGGCCAAGAATACTTCATTTTACTCTTCACCTGTAGTGACCTTAGTCTTTACTAACTTTTCCAGTCTAGTTCCTTTTAAAAAGTTTGCTACAGTGACCCAGTTCTGTTTAGAAGTGTCATCTTTTTTTTCCCTTCTTTACTTTTATTCTGTGCCTCCAGATTTTTTTTTACTTGTGTGATGATTTTGCTTTTTAGACAAAAGCTCTAATTCTTTGGAATTGATTTAACATGTCACAGAATCACGGACCTCAAAGAAGAAAAAGGAACAGTGCCCTGTAATATCATAGGTGAAGGCTAAATTAGCCTCTCTTGGAGTGTTAACTGATCTCTTAGATTCTAGCAAGTTGCAATTTTGGCCAAGTGAAATGCTTATAGACAGAAAAAAGCATTTATTAGGTGCTCACTTCATGCCAAGGTACTATAGTCACATACAAATTTCCTTATGACTAATATGATGCATATTTATTTTGGCATAATGAGATAATAAAAAGCATTCCCCCAGAAACTGATGATGGAAAGATTGAATGTCTTTCTCTCATCTTTGGCTATCCAATTTTTGTGGTTCTGAAAAGTAAAAGGACTCATGGTCAGGATTTGCTAGCCTAATTATGGAAGTTTCAGGGTTAAAGAATCACATTCTGGGTGATACAGTGATTGTGTGGGCACAAGTCTTGCCAATAGTGAGGAAAGGGGGGAATTTTGATTTTTAATCCTCTTTGGATGAAGCTCCATATCACAGAAGCACAGAAACATTCAGTGAAGCAGGTCCTTTATCATAAAAGGGATTTTAATTAAAAATGTCCTCACATCGTGAGCAGTGTAAGCTTTAACCAGCCATCCAACAGTGTATTGGGCATTTATCTCCTTCGAACCACATTACCAGTAATTGCTGCATTAAATCAAAGTCAGAGAAGATTACAGGCCTGAATCAGGTATGCGCTGATGCCAACACAGGGAATGCCACCCGGCTGCATCAATGATAGTGAATGCAAGTAAGTAAGGAGTAAATGTCAGGTGAGGTAGCAGTCGAAGACCTGACAGCTCATCTCTGTGGCAGGTGCGTGGTCAGCACTGTCCAGAAAGAGACTCTGTAGAGCGAGCCTTTCAGTAGCGGCTTCCTTTATTTTGGGCTTCATTCTTATTCTTTTCCTTTTCTACTAGTAGAAAGGAGAGAACATGTCACTGACCTTTTATTTTCTGCTAATGCATACCTGTTTTCAAAGATATGACCCCTTTTCTCTGTGTCTTGTCTGTCTCTAGTCCTCTCCTTATCAATCTGTGATCCTCTTCTCTAATTTGAGATTTCTTCATTTACTAGAAAGCTTTATTATATTCCACTAAGATCATAGCTGGAAGAGAAAAGATCTAATCCAGTGTTATAGACAAGCAACAAAGGTTTAAAGAAGTAAACTTGGCCAAGTCCATATAAGTAGTAATTGGCAGTCATGAGAGACCTCCTACTCCCAGGATCAGAACCAATATCTTCTGACTTCAAGTCCAGCATGTTCTCCTCCAGTACCATACAACTTCCTTCGGGGGCATTTTCTTTCATAGTAGCTGGAGTTCCTATCCCTCTATTGACATGCCCCAGTAGAGCATCTTTTTGTTGCTTTTGCCTTTATCCCTTTAGTATATCTCACAACAATACTTTCTCCCATTTTAATTGGAATTCTTAAATTCCCTGTGGTGAAGCTCTGACCTTTTCCTTGATTCTTTTAAATTTCCTAAACTAAACCTAATCAGACATACAAAAACTACTGAGATTGAAGAAAGGGCTTTTCTGAAACCCTTTCTTTAGCTCTCATAACTAGTTCTTACATCTGCATTCTTAATTTTTTTCAGTAAGACGTTCAGCTGTTACTGTCTATAGTTTTATGAAGGCAGCTTGACATTTTCCCATATTCTTTGCTGTGTGTCACTTCCCCTTCTCATCTCAATAGTAAAGTGTTGTGCAGAGATTTATTAGATTTAGCTTTATTCCATTGGATAGCATTATGCTACTGGACTTCAATGGCCTTTGACCCTGTATTGCCTGGATCTTAGTAGATTGAAAATCTTATCTAAAGGAAACATCAGTTTCTCAATTTCTACTCTCAAGAAGTCTGTAATCTAGTGGGGAAAGAGAATACATCAGAAGGAAGCTGGGGAGGAGGGAAAGAAGATACTCAGTGGGATGGTGTGGTGAAGATGGTCAAATATGCTCAGATGAGTACAATCAGATATGAAATGAGGAGAGGGCTGTTCCAGGCCTCTTCTTTAAATGGAGATTTTGGACCTCATGGCTCCAGCAGAGGCAGTGATTAGATATAAGCACCAAGGATGATTCCATTATTAATTGGAGTAAAATATATAAACATATTGGGGAGGAGAGTTGGAAAAGCTGGGAAAATTTGGAAGTTGGAAAAAGCCTAGGTTTGAATCCTACTTTAGATACTTTATAACAAACTTTGATTATAGATGGAGTTAGCTTTCTGAGGAGCAGAGAGAAAGGGCACTTGGCCCTGGAGTATGTCTAATGAATCTGGAAAGATACTAGTAGTAATATCGTATATTCATACTCATGAATAGGAATGAAAAAGTGGGTAGATAGAAGTTTGGCTAGAGAAGAATGACTGTTAAGACAGGGCCAGGAGAGTGTAGAGATGAAATGGGTAACTGTTGGGTGAGATTAGAGAGGGAGAAAAATCAGGAGCAGGATAAAAGCCTGATGAAGTATTGAGGGTAGAGGGATTAGTGGTCTCAGTGACCTTTATGGAATATGTTTAGCAAAGAAGTAGAAGAACTGGAATTAGCCAGATAAGGATATACCAGAGTTTCAAATTAGGGAAATGGAACACTTGTGAGTAATGGGCACCTACTCTGTGACCACCCTTAGGGGAGGTTGAGGTAGAATGACGGAGTAAGTCATGTAATTTTAAAAGGTAGAGGAATTGGGAGTTTAGGAGATTTGAGAGAATGTCTATATATAGTAATGTCTTCTAATCCAAGGGAAGAAGTTGGGAAAGAGAAATAGATAATGAACCAAATGGTGATCTACTGGATCACAAATCTACTGGAAAAAGGAGAAAAAATGCCTTGGAAAAGGGAAGTTAACCTCCTAAGCTACTGTGTGAATGAGGTAGAAATTTTGGATGGAGTGGATGTCAAAAGAGGGAAAATTTCTGAGTGATGGTGAAGGGAGAGTGACAATGGGGAGCAAGGAAGACTCCAACTCCTCTTCCAGGAGCAGGATATTAGGATTAGAGGAAAGTGAGTGAAAAGTGACAACCTGGCAAAGCAAACCTTCCTTCCACAACTTGCTTGACAAAAACTTGAAGATTGCCAGTAGCTTATTTCTTGGTTCCTTCTCTAGGCAGCCTAGTTTCTTTAGAACATCTCTATTACATTATAAAAAATTTACTCTGTCTTTCTTAATCTCCCACTTGTTGCTTCTAGTTGTGTCTTTTAGGGTCAAATCAGAACAAACTTAACATGGTGGACATTGGCTATTAGAAAGGATCTCTTATGACCTCCCTGAGTCTTCTCTCTCTAGGCCAAACACTTCTGGTTCCTTTAACAACTCTTTGCCTCCTTTCTTGGTCCCACTCCAGCTTGTGGCAGTGCCCCTTAAAAAACGTGGCTTTTGGACATGAGCATCTTCCAAAATGTGGTTTGATTAGGACAGAATAAAGTAGAATTGCCACTTCCTTTGCTCTGGATCCTACTCTTAAGACTTTTAGGCGGGCTATCACATCCATCAGCTAACTCATTGAGCTTGATATTCATGAAAATTTTAGGTTTCTTTTACAAGTCTTTCACTTTTCACTTCATATTTTATTTGGGCTTATTACATCTCATCTCATCTTTATGGCCATGGGTTTTATGGCCCAAAACCTGTTTTGGGGTTTCAATTCCATCCTCTGTGTTTTGTCATCTGCAGATTTTATCAATAGAGTATCTGTACTTTATTTTAAGCAATTGATAACAATATTGTTGAGGGTAGGACTCAAGACAGAAATTTACCTTACTTGATTTAAGATAATAATCCGTTGGTTGATTTGGCAGTTTACTTAGTCCATTTCTCTATCATTCCAAATGGCATCATGAGAGTTTTACATAAGAGGAATAATGGACATGGAGGTGACATTTTAAGGTTCTTTACCTCCATTGTTTATTTGAATCTTACAACAACCTTCTGAGGTGTAGGTGCTATTATTATAACCTTTTAAAAGAGGAAGAAACCAAAGTATATTGAGGAATATTGATTTGCTCAAACTCACAGAGTTAGATAAGTGTCAGACAGGTAGGATTTGAACTCAAATTTTTCCTGCCTCCAGATCCTACACTCATTCCACTCTCCCATGCTACCTATAGAAGTCATCTCCTCTAATCCACTCATTTTACAGATGAGGAACTAAAGCCCAAAGAAGCTAAATGTCATTGCTAGTAAAGAGCAGAGTCCAAATTTGAACCCCAGTTTCCTGATTTCAAACTCAACTTTCTGTCATTGTATCTCAGTACCTTTTTTGTAGATCCTTTGTTGATATCTGAACATACTATATCTGTAGCATTCCTCAGTCTATTTGTTTAGAAACTTTGTCAAAAAGGAAAATGAAGTTAGTCTGGCTTGTTACTGATAAGCTCAAACTGGCTCTCAGTGATTACTGCTTCCCTGTGGGAAGATTCAGAATTGACCTCATTCAGTTGTATGCCATTTTTCCTGGGATTGACACCCTCTTCACAAGCCCATCATTTTTAATTCCTTTTGGTTTGACAATTGAGCACATTCATTATTTTTCTGTCTCATGGCAAATCTGCCATTTGCCATGATCTACATATTCTAGTTCATGAATTCAGGTTCATCAGGCCAGAAAAAATGCCTTTCTTGAAAGAAGAAGCTAAGTATTCTCATTTAATTTTTCTTATTAAAACTTTTAACTCCTTGGTAACCATTTCAGGTCAATTTTTACTTTAGTTTAAAAAAAGAAGAAGAAGAAGCCAACCAAGTTGAGTTCTATCTCCCTTGTTCTGACCAGAATGAACTCCTTTTCTGAAATAGTTAACATATAGAAAGGACTTTACAAACCCTGAAGTGCTGGATTAATATCAGCTATTATTTTCATTCTTTTGGGGAAAAGGGGATGTGTTAAGTGTCTGAGAGTGGATTTGAACACAGGCCCAGTGCTTTGTAGATACTGCACCATCTAGCTGCTCTCTAGCTATTGTTTCTTGGTCTTATTTATTTTTTTTTAACACACCTTTGCTACAGGTGTTCTGCCATGCCTTCCACCCCCACATATATACATCTCTTTTTAGCCATTAGCATTTATCAAAAACCTCAACTATTACTAAACTTGATCATTTTTTATTCTTTTAGAAAAACAGAATATTGACAGTAGCTTTTATTAATCCTCAATTATCTATATTATTTTCCATCTCTTGTATGTAGCTTTTTGAAACCTGTATTTGTAGGTGGGCTCAATCAATCAAAAGCTTGCTCAATATCATTGGGATGCAATTTTCCCCCCTTTTCCCAACAGCGACAAAGGAAGCAGATAGTGAAACACTTGGGATTTAGGGATTAGATTAGGAGTTTGGAAAGCAGTAGAAGCACACAAAGGTAGGTGAGGAATTCCATATCTATGTCTTTGAGATGACTGGTCACAGGTTCTAAAATTAGATAGCGTAGTAAGTGAGATCAGGAGGGTGATAGAAAAAGCAAGAGTTAAGGTCATAATTTGGACATGATTTCCATGGCAAAGATGAAATGGAATTACTATACCTGTTAAAAACAAAAGGTTATGGTCCAGAAAGGGCATTTTGCAGTGCAAGAATATGGGCAGTTCCAAGGGATTGTGAAATAAAAACTTGGCCATAACTTCATGGTTAAAATGACGATGAAGGTTAAAATGAATATTTGGAGAGTAGAAAAGTGCAAGAATTGTGAGGGACAAGAGGCTGTCTTGCTTGATCAATCTCTTAATAGAAATATGTTTTATAGCATCCCTGACCAATGCCTAGTTATCTACTTGAAGACCTCAGTGCCATCTGAAGTGATTTTTTTTGGGGGGTAGGGTAGAGTCTTACTAATTGGACTAAGCTAAAGTTATCTCTTTGAATTCCTGTAGCTTTTATTGCCTGCTTCAGTCATTTGGCATTGATCTATTTTGAAAAACATATAACATTAAAAAAATGTGCAGAATTATATAAACAAAAAAGGATCATCCTCAGCGTTATTGCTTATGTTATAGGATTATAAGATCAGAAACTTAGAGACATAGATGAAAGAGACCTTATGGTCATTGAGTCCAACTCCCTAATTCTACAGATGAGAAAACTGAGTTACAGAGGAATTAAGTGATTTGCCCTTGGTCTTACAACTGGTGTATCTGAGACATAATTTAAATTCAAGTTTAGTTGCTCAGCCATCACAACACAAATTCTTCTTTTCATATATGTCCTTATATGCCTAGATCCGTGAGAAGAAGGCTTAAATACAGGACAGCCTGGAATAACGTTCAGATATGTTAGGGGTTCAGCAATAGTTGTTGATTTCTTGTATAATCTTCAACTTTTTTAGAAGGTTAAAAAGATTGTGGGCATTTAGCTTGAAGAAAGGGAGACATTTTTCAAATGAATGAATGAAATGTTATTTACTAATAATTAATTGCTTAATGTCTGGCACTATGCTGAGCATGGGAATACAAATATAAAATAGAGAAAGGCCCTTCCCTATGGGAAACTACATTCTAATGAGAAGTTAACAAATATAGGGGAGTGGGAAGGCAGGGAATGTCTTTTGCCAATTTTTTTTTTTTTAATCCCTAGCTTTTAGCATAGTGTTAGGCATATAGTAGGTACTTTATAAGTGTTTATTGAGTGATTGGTCAGGGAAGGGGCTTTTGGTCTGGGGAGTAACAAGTATGATGATTTTATCTATCAGTAGCCAAATGGTGAAAGTGATATAGATGCAGTAAGGGAAGTATTGTTTTTATTATTGTGTCCAGAGGAGGAAGTGGAGAGAGGATGGGTGAGCAAAGAAAGCTACATTCAGGGAAGTGGGACAAAATGACAGGATGGTCTGGATAGGAGGCTGGATGGGATGTAAAGTGTAGAGTGTCCTGGAGAGAGCTATAAGTAGTGGTTTTTGGGAGTTTGAAAGAAGTTTAGCCCCAGGATGGTGCTTCTGAAGCTGAACGAATTGCCTTAGGGGTAAGGAGGAGGACAAATTTCTTTTACATTTGTAAATATATATACAAATATACCAATTGTGTGTAGAAGTAGGAAAATAGATTCTTTGGTTTTTAGGGGGGGGGGGGACGGACACGACAGAAAAAAAATCATCAAAAGTTGCAAGAAATATGATAATAACATTTATAGAATGCTTTAAGGTTTTTAAAGAGCTTTATAAATATCTCATTTTGATCCTCCCAACAATGTGGGGTAAATGGGAGCTATTAAATACTCTTATATAGGTGAAAAAACTGAGGGGGTTAAGTGACTTGTTCAGGGTCACACAGTTAGGAAGTGTCTGGGGCCAGCTTTGAATTCAGGTTTTCCAGACTCCAAGCCCAGTTCTCTATTTCTACTATTTATTGTTATATGGAGATAGAGTTGAGGACCGGGCCTGGACTTGTGGGAGCTTTCGGCCCCTGTGGACTTTCAGCTATCACTTCCATCTTTAAGCTCTGACTTCCTAAGTTGCTACCTCTATCTCTAGTTGCCTACAGATCATTTTCTATCAGTCTTATCCCTTCATCACTTCACACTTGGTATGTTTAAAAGTCCCCGGTATTCTTTCACAATTAGTTTGCTCTTGTAATTCCCAGTTTATTATCTGTGGTGCGATCATTTCCTTGGCTATTCATCCATAGGCCCTTATTTGGAATTTCAGCTCTTTCTTGCCTTTCACATCCAGTCCCTGAGTCCTGTCAGAGCTTTCTTTTTTCACTTCTCTTCTATTCTTGATTTCTTTATCATTTCCTCTACTACTAATCTCTTACCCCCACCTAGATTTCTTCAGTAAAGCTTCATCTCTTCCAGGCCAATATGCAACTATACTAATCTCCACAAAATACCATTTTAAATATTGTCACTCTTCTGACCATCCGTGCTTTTAGGAAATTTAAGTGCTTATTATGTATGAGGCATTATGACTATACTGAGGATATAGAGAAGAAATAGATTGTAGTCCTTGCTTTCTAGGGATTTACAATAAAAAGCAAGGGGACTTCTGATATGTGCACAATTATATCATAGGTGCGAAGGAGTAGTCCACATAAACTCCTTTGATAAATTCTAGAAGAGAAACATCTCTTTGAGGAAAAATTAGTACCTGATCTGGTCCCTGTGGGACTAAAAGGATATTATCAGATAAGAGACTGAGGAATGGGTTCTGAGGTTTCTTTTAAGTACAAGGGATTTTGAGAACAGAGACCCCATAAACACTTAATTAAATGTTTGTTGATTGACAAAGTGATGGGAGAGGTTACAATGCAAATTGAAGAGTTTCCTGAATTCTAGGTATAACTTGCTCAATTTGACTAGATAAAGTGGAATAGGCCATGCTTACAGAATCACAGGTGGTCTGGTCTAATCTAAAGAGTAATCACTTCTTGAAGATCCCTTGTGATCTAACATCTAATTTAAGACTTCCTGTGATGGAGAGCCCACCACCTCCTGAGGCAATCCATTCATTCCACTTCTGTGCATCTCCAAGATTTCTCTTATATTAAATTGAAATCTGTATTTCTGCAGCTTTCTTTCCATCACTACTAGGTTCTCTCCTTGGGGTACAAGTATGGTTCTTTTCTCACATGACTGCAATTCAGTTATTCAGTTATTCAATCTTTTACAAGTGAAATTTACCATAGATTTTCTGAACATATTTGTATTATATGGCTGTCTTCCCCTGGATGTGTTTCAGTTTATCAGACTCTCTCCTGAAATGAATGGAAAACTCTAGATATAGTCTGACTGAAGTTGAGAAAAGTACTTCCCAAACTTTGAGGCTGTTTCTAGAGAGATGCATTCTAAAATTTCGTTACCTTTTTAAGCTATGGAAAAAAGTTTTGTAAACTATATTTATTCATATTGAGGTTGCCATTTAATAAAACCAACTTGATTGTTTTTATACCAACAGTTGCCTGTTTATTTTTCTCATCCTGTATTTGTACAGTTTCTTAAACTAAAGAAAAATTCTTTATTTAAATTTATCTCTAATAATTTGCTTCTTATTAGAATCAACCCATTGTTCTTTCCTGTTCTCAATCTTTTGGGATCCTGTCTTTGTCACCCACTATGTTAGTTATCCTTTACAGCTTTGTCATCTATAAATTTGCCTTCCTCCAAGTTACCAGTAAATCCATCGAATACTACAAGGCCAAGAGCCTTGGGTCACTATACCGATTCTCCATATTGACAGTGCTTACTCTCATGAAGCAAAATGGCATTTAAAAAATAGCCAACATTTTTATTTCTATTTTGTTTTTATTCATTTATTTATTTTTAATCTACATGCTTTATGAATCATGTTGGGAGAGAAAAATCAGAACAAAAGGGAAAACCATGGAAGAGAAAAAAGAAACAGAAAAAAGAAGTGAACATAGCATGTATTGATTTATATTCATTCTCCTTAGTTCTTTTTCTGAATGCATCTGGCATTTTCTGTTCAAAGTCTATTGGGATTGCATCTTGGATCTCTAAACCACCAAGAAGAATCAAGTGTTTAAAAGTTGATCATTGTACATTCCTATTGTGACTGAGGAGTGTATTCCTGGTTCTGTTTGTTTTGCTCAGCATCAGTTCATGGAAATCTTTCCAAGCCTTTCAAAAATCAGTTTGTTCATCATCTTTTATAAAACAGTAATATTCTATTACTTTCATATACCATAGCTTGTTCAGCCATTCCCCAGTTGATGGGCATCTACTCATTTTCCAGTACTTTGCTACCACAAAAAGGGTTGCTACAAACAAGTTTTGCATGTGGGTCCTTTTTCTTCTTATTATTTATTTATTTATTTTTAAATAATTATAACTTTTTATTGACAGAACCCATGCCTGGGTAATTTTTTTACAACATTATCCCTTGCACTCACTTTTGTTCCGGCTTTTTCCCTCCTTCCCTCCCACCCCCACCCCCACCCCCAGATGGCAAGCAGTCCTATACATGTTGAATATGTCACAGTATATCCTAGATACCATATATGTGTGCAGAACTGAACAGTTCTCTTGTTGCACAGTTCTGAATTGGATTCAGAAGGTAAAAATAACCTGGGAAGAAAAACAAAAATGTAAACAGTTTACATTCATTTCCCAGTGTTCTTTCTTTGGGTGTAGCTGCTTGTGTCCATCATTGATCATCAGAATACATCCTCATACAGGATCGTTGTTGAAGTATGTAATGATCTCCTGGTTCTCCTCATGGTCCTTTTTACTTCTTTATGATTTCCTTGGGATAGAGACCCTATAGTGTCACTCCTGGGTCAAAGGGTATGCACAGTTTGATAGCCGTTTGAACATAGTTCCAAATTGCTCTCCAGAATGGTTGAGTCTCATTTCACAACTCCACCAACAATGCATTAGTGTCCCAGTTTTTCCATATTCCCTCCATCATTTATCATTATCTTTTCCTGTCATCTTAGCCAATCTGAGTGGTGTGGTGTAGTACCTCAGAGTTGTTTTAATTTGCATTTCTTTAGAATATAGATGGCTTTAATTTCATAATCTGAAAATTTTGTTCATATCCTTTGATTATTTATTAAGAAATGACTTCTGTTATAAATTTAATAGTTCTTTATATATTTTAGAAATGAGACTTTTATCAGAAACACTGATTTTTTTCCCCCTCAGCTTTGTACTTTCCTTTTAATCTTTTTTCTGTTGGTTTTGTTTGTGTAAAAAAATTTCAATTTAATATAATGAAAGTTGTCCGTTTTGCCTTTTAGAATGTTCTCTAGTTCTTCTTTGGTCATAAATTCCTTCTTTTTCCAAAGATCTGATAGGTAAATTATCCCTTGCTCTTCTAATTTGCTAATTGTAATTCAACATTTTTTTTTTTTTTCTGAGCAACTAGGTTACTTAATAGAATGCCTGACCAGGAGTCAAGAAGATTCATCTTTGTGAATTTAAATACAGTTTGTGAATTTAAATACAGTCTCAGGCATTTACTAGTTGTGTCATCCTGAGCAAGTCACTTCATCCTGTTTGCTTCAATTTCTTCTGTAAAATGAACTGAAGGAAATGGCAAAAAGCTCCACGTTTTTTGCCTTGACAGTCCCATATAGGGTTACAGAAAGTTAGACACAACTGAAAACAACTGAGTAAAAATTTTTTCCGCAGTAAAATATGTGAAATTATTTTCTGTATGACATAAAAAGCTTATGCTTCCATGCCTAAATTTTGTATTCTTAACTTTGCAGTTCCAGATTCCCTCTTTATCTCCTTCCCCCCAATTAAAAAGGCAAGAAAAGGAAAATCCATTATAAATATGTACCTTATAAATAAGCAAAAGAAATTTCCACATTAGTCATGTTCAGAAAAAAGAAAAAGAAAAATATATTCTTCAATCTGTACTCTTAAGAACACCAGTTATCTCTGGAAGTGGATAGAGTGTTTCATTATTTCTTTGGAAATGTGGGGAATCATTATGTTGATCAGTTAGCGGTGTGATTGACATAGTATTAAATAAGCAAATTAGTTAAAGTAATATTGTCATTTTTATTATATTGGCTCTGCCTACCCAGGAGTAATTAGTATTTCTCCAGTTTTTTTTAGATCTATCTATATTTGTGTGAAGTGTTTTATAATTGTGCTCATAAAGTTCCTTTGTATGTTTTGGCAGGTCAGCTCCCAGGAATTTTATACTGTCTGTAGTTATTTTAAATGTAATTTCTTTTTCTGTCTTCCTCCTAATTTGTTGGTAATATGTAAAATGCTAGTGGTATGTTGATTTATTTAATATTGTACAACTTTTGCTGAAGTTTTTAATTGTTTCCACTAGTTTTTTAGTTGTCTTTCTAAAGTTCTCTAAGTAACCTATCACATCATCCTCAAAAAGTAATGGTTTTGTTTTTTCATTTCCTTTTTTTTATTTCTCTAATTTCTTTTTCTTCTCTTTCCTTCTTATTGCATTTCTAGGGCAATGTTGGATAATAATGTTGATAATGGACTTTGCTTTACCTCTAATTGAAAAGGCTTTTAACTTATCTCAATTATGGATAATGCTTGCTCTGGGTAGATATATTCTACTTATCATTTTAAGAAAAGTTCCATTTATTCTTGGGCACTCTAATTGTTTTAAAAATAGAATGAGTGTTGTATTTTGCCCAAAAGCTCTTTCTGCATTTGTTGAAATAATAATAAATTTGTTTTTATCATCGGTGTGTTCAATTATTGTTATTGTTTTCCTGATATTGATATTGAACCAGCCCCACATTTCTGGTATAGATCCAATCTGGTCATAAGTATCTGGAATTTGTGATATATTAATGTAATCTCTTTGCTGGTTTTTTATTTAAAATTATTTTTTTGTAAAAGTATTCATTAGGGAAGTTAGCCTATAATTTTTTTTTTCCTCTGTTTTGGCTCATCCCTAGAGATGTATTTGTGATATAGGAAGAATTGGTAGAACATATTTTTTTTTTCAAACAGTTTATACAGTTTTGGAATTAGTGTTTGGTAGAATTTGCTGTAAATCTATCTAGTTTTACCAGTTTTTTAGGGAGCTCATGTAACTTGTTCAATTTTTTTTTCCTAAGGAAGTGTTATTTAAGTATTATGTTTTTTCTTCTGTTAATCAAAACAATTAATATTTTAATATATACTCAAGCAGATCATCAGGAATTTTTTTTGACATGTAGATAGGCCCCCCCCCAAAAAAAAAAAAAAAAAAACTAATAATTGCTTTTATTTCCTCTTCATTGTGAGTTCAACTTTTTCATTTTTGATATTGGTGATGTGATCATTTCTTTGTGGTTGTACATTGTTTCAGTCAAGTCCAATTTTTTGTGACCCAATTTGACATTTTCTTGGCAGAGATAACAGAGTGGTTTTGTGCTTTCTTGAAATATGTCTAGATTCTTTTTGTGGTTGTTGTTTGTGATTTTTACATAATCCAATCACTCTTAATTTCTCTATTTCTCAGGCCTTTTGATATTTCACATTGTCTTCTAATTTATTTAATTGGGGTTAAGTGACTTGACCGAGGTCATATAGCTAGGACGGGTCAAGTGATCTGAGGTCAGATTTGAACTTAGGTCCTCCTGACTTCAGGACTGGTGCTCTATCCACTGCCCACCTAGTTACCCCTAGACTTCTTTTCATTATTTAATGCCTCATGATCATTTTGTTTTCTCTCATGGCAATGTATATACATGTATGTGTGTGCGTGCATGTGCCCTGAGGCAATTGGGGTTGACTCAGGTCAAATTTTTAAGGAGTTATTTTCTTCATTAGGGTTTTCTGTTACTTCCACCAGGTGGTTAATTATCTCATAATAAGTTTCTGGTATTGATCTCATTTCTTTCACCAGTTGCCTCTATTACTCTTGTTTTGTTTTGTTTTTTTAAATTCTCTTTTGTCTCTTGGACTCTCCCAGAGAATTGTGTTGGGCCTGTGACTAATTTGCATTTTTTTTTGAAGTTTTTGCTTGTAGATATTTTCAAATCATTATATTCGATGTTTGTGTGTTGGACTTCACTGTTGTCATAGTCTAAGCTCATTATAATCATTTTTGTTTTATTTGCACTTTTTCAGCCTATTTTTTGATTTTGAACTTCATATTAGTTTTGAGCTCTAATCACTTCTGGGGGTGGTGAGAGATGGGGAAATATCTGACCTAAAGACCCTTTTATTGTCTTATGGCTATTTTCTCAGCAAGTTTTTAGTGCTTTTATAGTGGTATGATTTAGGAAGCGGTCTGTTCACTGCCCTCCTGGTTGGAGCTCAGCAAGTCCCTGACCCAGGTTGGAGTCTATTGAATTTTAGTTGAATGTTGTGGGACTCAAGTCACTGTTAGCTCACTGAGAAATTCTGCAGATTCAGAGGGACTCAGCTGTTTGCTTCCCTTTGTTTTGTTTTGCCTTTGTGATTCTACTGCAGGCTTATGTGCTAGGCTTAAGTTTAGCACTGAATCCTATGTTAGTCCTCCCATCTCTTACTTCCCATCCTTGGGCTCTTAGCCACACAGCAGCATCTCTGGAAATTGTTCTTTGCTTTAAAATTTGCTCCTCTTCACTTTAGGATGATGACCCTACTGAGTAGTGAGTAATAAAGATGTCAGCTGCCATTCATTTCTGCTTTCAGAAAGTATATTCTTGGGATTTCTTTCAGACCCAGTATTCCTGCTCTGCTCTTTGGTCTCAGCCCTTTTCCTGTCCCTGGGTGCTAGAATGCTCCTATGTCCCCTCCCCCAGTCCAGAGACATCCCTATCTTCCTAAGCTATGCTGGGGTGGAAAAATTAACTCATGGTGACTTTTTCTTGGTTTTCTTGTTCAAAATTTGGTCTGGCTTATTTTTCTAAGTTATCATGGAAAGTGATCTGGGCAAAAATACTAACTCTTACCCCACCATCTTGATTCTGCCTTCCATGAACATTTTAGAGTTATTTAACCAGCTTTGAATTCACTGAATTGTACTGTCATTTAGTTGATTTTCCCCATCTTTTCCATGAGAATATAATGAAATAGTGAAGGAAGCAGAATGAAGAGAACAAGTACGTACAATAACAATTCTGTAATGACAAACAACTTGAAAAGACTTAAGACTTCTGATCAACATGATTACAGAGGAATCAAGATGAAACATGTTGCCTATCTCCTCAGAAAGAGGTGAAGGACTCAGGGTACAAAATGAGGTTTTTTCTTTTTCTTGGACAAAAGTAATGTCAGAATTTGTTTTGCTTGACACTATATATGTTTTGTAACATGTAATTTTGTAAAAATATGTTTTATTTTTCTTGCTACCACAATGGTGGGAGTTCTGGTAATATGGTCAGGGTTTTGGAGAATGAGAAAAAAATGAATCTTTGTGAAAATTAAAAAAAAAATTTTCAAGAAAAATATAATTATAGACATTGCCAGATGCTTTTCCAAAGTGCAAAAGTACTTCCCAAAGGGTACAGGTTATGTTTGTAGCATCTACCTAGTGAGAAGCTCACATGATTGGAGGTAGTGCCAAATGTTTAGAGGAGTTAATTTGTGGACAGGAGCTTACCACATCACTTCCTTTCCCTCTGTCATCTTAAGTCTCTCTGCCGCCTTCTGTGTACTTTTAAAAAATGCTTCATTGTTTTGGGGGTCTCAGAGGGGACCCTACTTTTAACCCTTTTCCCTCCCTTCCTTTCTCTCCCTCTATTCTTCCTTCCCCCTCCCTCTTTCCCTTTTTTTCCCCATTACTTCCTCCCTCCCTCCCTTTCTTCTCCCTTTAATTTTATTTATAAATATTTTTGTTTATATTAGGTGCTTTTTATTTTTTTCCCTGTCTTATCAGTTAGGAGTATAAGCCAAGTAGTAGTGCTGCTAGGTCAAATGTTTAAAACAGCTTAGTGACTGTTATTCACTTTTAAAGCATGGATAAAGTATTTCTTTTCCATCTAATCTGTAAAATGAGGGGATTGGAATCACTCCCATATGGTGTTTTCTAGCTCTAAAATGTGATGATTCCTATGAGGAGCTGAGCCAAGTCTCTTAGTTCCAGCAGTATTTGGGGAAAATAGGATCAAGATCTCTATTGTGAATGATTTGCCTGGTTAAAAAATTAAAATTATTTCTTCTACCCATCATTCACAATATTAACAATAGTGCCACCATCTTATATTTTTATAGTACTTAACTTACCTGGCATTTTTCATAAACATAAATGTTCCCAAGAGAAATAATTTTTATTTGCATTGGTTCAAATACACTCCTGACCATATTTATCTCCAGTTCAGGAAATTTTGATGGCTTCCTGTTTAGCCTCTAAGATCAAATATAAGCGCTGCTTTTTTGGGCACTTAAATCCTTTCCAAAACCTGGCTTCAGTCAGGCTTTGCAGGGTGGATACATATCACTCTTTGTTCCTGAAGAACTAGGCTACTTATGGTTCCCTGTACTTATTTCATTTTTCACACCTGTGCATGTTACATAGCCTAGTGCTGGTGCCTGGAAGTCTTGCTTCCTGATTTCTGCCTTTTGACTAATTCTCTTCAAAACTTAGCTTCAGTGCCTCCTCTCTCACGAGGCCTTTTGTTATTCCCAAGGTTCACCAGAAATCTGCCTTCATTCTAGTCCTCTCAAGTATATAGCCTCCCTTATTCCCCATGTAAATTTCTAAATTTTTAAAAATTTTTCTTATTGTGCCAGTGTCTGGCACATAGTAAGTGCTTAATAAATGCTTATTGGTTGATGAATTGGATTTAAAGTCTGTTCACTGTTTCAAATTCTTCTTATATAAGCAATCTACTATTAATAGTAAGTAGTATTTAAGCAGTCATTATGTTCCAGGCAGTATGCTGGGAGCTTGGGAGTACAGAGAAGGGCAAAAAACAGTCCTCGTTCTCCAGAAACTTCCCTAAATGTCTAATGGGGGAAATATTAACGCTTCTCTGTGTTAAGTAGTAAGTATACCAAATCAGAAGTGAAACACTTCCTGTCCTCAAGGAGCTTATTTCTGAAGGTGGAGACAACATAAAAATACAAATATAGCATATACTAAGTGAATACATGGTCATTTTGGGAGGGATGACACTGGAGGCTGAGGACATCAGGAAGGGCTCTATGTATGTAGAAGGCATCTCCTGAGTTGAGTTTTGGAGGACTTCAGGGGTGCATTTTAGGGGACATTGTGACAACTAGTAGGTAGGACTGTGGGGTTGAGGGCATGAAGGAGCATAATGTTGGCGAAAGCTAGAATGGGGAGAGGAATGTGATGAGCTCTAAGTGCCAGAGTTTTATCATTGATCTCAGGGGTAATAGGGAGCCACTGGAGTTTATTGAGAAGGGGGTGTGTGACATCATCATATCTGGGATTTAGAAAACATCCCCTTTGGCAGTTGTTCAGAGGATAGATATGGGAGGGAAGGAGAAGAAAAAACACCCAAAAGCCTTGAGTCTGGAATACTAATGAGGAGATATTTCAGGAAAGAGATGATGTAGTGGCTTTGTGAGTGGAGATAGTTTATAGAGATAAAAGCAACAAGAGTAGACAAACAATTGTGGTGAGTGAGAGTGAGAATGATACCAGCAAATCTGAATGACAGAGAGGATTTTGTTGCCTTTAATGGAAATAGGGAACTTTGGAAGAAGGGATGGCTTCGGGTTTACAGGTAGTAGTAGGTTCTTCCTGTAGCCATGCTGGCGATGAACCTTTCTAAACTGAGCATATTTAGATCCTTAGCCAGTAGCTGTGCTTGGGACCTTTTATTTTTTTATTTTATTTTATTTTATTTTTTTATTTAATAGCCTTTTATTTACAGGATATATACATGGGTAACTTTACAGCATTAACAATTGCCAAACCTCTTGTTCCAATTTTTCACCTCTTACCCCTCCCCCTCCCCCTCCCCCTCCCCTAGATGGCAGGATGACCAGTAGATGTTAAATATATTAAAATATAACTTAGATACACAATAAGTATACATGACCAAAACATTATTTTGCTGTACAAAAAGAATCAGGCTCTGAATTAGTGTACAATTAGCTTGTGAAGGAAATCAAAAATGCATGTGTGCATAAATGTAGGGATTGGTAATTTAATGTAATGGTTTTTAGTCATCTCCCAGAGTTATTTTTCTGGGCATAGCTAGCTCAGTTCATTACTGCTCCATTAGAAATGATTTGGTTGATCTCGTTGCTGAGGATGGCCTGATCCATCAGAACTGGTCATCATCTAGTATTGTTGTTGAAGTATATAATGATCTCCTGGTCCTGCTCATTTCACTTAGCATCAGTTCGTGTAAGTCTCTCCAGGCCTTTCTGAAATCATCCTGTTGGTCATTTCTTACAGAACAGTAATATTCCATAATTTTCATATACCACAATTTATTCAGCCATTCTCCAACTGATGGACATCCATTCAGTTTCCAGTTTCTAGCCACTACAAAAAGGGCTGCCACAAACATTCGTGCACATACAGGTCCCTTTCCCTTCTTTATAATCTCTTTGGGATATAATCCCAGTAGTAACACTGCTGGATCAGGGGGTCTGCACAGTTTGATAACTTTTTGAGCATAGTTCCAAACTACTCTCCAAAATGGTTGGATTCGTTCACAACTTCACCAGCAATGCATCAATGTCCCAGTTTTCCCGCATCCCCTCCAACAATCATCATTATTTTTTCCTGTCATCTTAGCCAATCTGACAGGTGTGTAGTGGTATCTTAGAGTTGTCTTAATTTGCATTTCTCTGATTAATAATGACTTGGAGCATCTTTTCATATGACTAGAAATAGTTTCAATTTCTTCATCTGAGAATTGTCTGTTCATATCCTTTGACCATTTTTCAATTGGAGAATGGCTTGATTTTTTATAAATTAGAGTTAATTCTCTATATATTTTGGAAATGAGGCCTTTATCAGAACCTTTGACTGTAAAAATATTTTCCCAGTTTATTGCTTCCCTTCTAATCTTGTCTGCATTAGTTTTGTTTGTACAAAAACTTTTCAGTTTGGTATAATCGAAATTTTCTATTTTGTGATCAGTAATGATCTCTCTGCTTTGGTCATAAAAACCTTGCTTGGGACCTTTTAAAATTAATCTTTAGCACAGCCTTTGTAAAGGAGGCTGGATAAGGATAATTATCCTTATTTTCCATGGGAGGATTGGAGCTCAGAAAGGTTAGGGGCAGTTAGGGCACTGCCTGAAGAGCACTGGATCTGGGTCAAGAAAACCGAACTTCAAATCCAGCTTCCGAAACTTCCTAGCTGTGTGCCGCGGGGCTACTCATTAAATCTCTGCCTCGGGTTTTTTTCCTCAATTGTTAGTCACAATAGCACCTACCTCCCAAGGTGGTTGTGACAATAACATGAGATAATAATTGTAAAGTGCTTAGCATAGTGCCTGACACATAGTAAATGCTATAGAAACGTCAGCTATTAGAGTGATGATGTGCCCAAGGTCAAACAGTGACGAAGGACGAAGATGGGGATTAAGTTGAGGACTCTGTGACTCCAGATCTCTTCATTGCTGTGCTTCCTAGGAGCAAACCAGCATCTTCTCTTCTTCAGAGAAGGCTCCTGTCATATTAGAACTGATTAAACTTTAGCGCTCTACCCAAGAGATTGGATAAAATGACCATTTTAAGGGTAAACCCTATTGGAACTGTAAGAAACAAACTCTAAACAGAGCAGCTCTAAAATAAGAAACCTCTGAAGGCCTCCCCTAACCCCTTGAAGGGGCCTCTCTCAGCAGGAAGGAGGTAAGTGAGGATCAGGACCCTGGCCCCTTGCTGTCTCCATTTGATCTTCACACTTTAATCTTATTCAGAGGATAGCACATGGTGTAACATTACTGTTAGACCTCTAAAAGTAGGGGAGGGCAGAGTTCCTGAGGGTAATTTGAATTCTTGCTCCAAGTAGACGATCTCTTCGGCTTACTAGTTTGGCCTGGTATATTGTTACGAAGCATTTATTCTCTCTTTTTTGCTCATTCCTTGTCCTATCTTTTAAGAATTGCTCGGTGCTTCTCCAGTTACAGATATGGTCTCCAGGACACTAAAAACCAACTCTTGAACCTGCTACTCTCAGTCAGACCAACTCCACACCTGTCTGTGTTTGTTATAGCTCTAATGTCTATTATAGGAATGTGTGCACAAGTGTGTTTGTATATGGTGGTAGGGTGAATACAGCAGCCCCTAAAAGGGGAATAGCAACTGCCCTTTATGAAAAGATTTCTCCACCCCCCTCTTTTTGCAGGCAGCCAGAGTTAATCCTACTAAGTTTGACTAGAACAGCTGTCAGAGGGCACCCTGCATATCTGGAGGCCTCCCAGGGGCTTCATGTTGCCTCTGAGTTGGGGCCGCCTTCCTCCCCCTGTTGTGCTGATCCTGCCAGCTGTCCTTGCCTGGGTTAAAGCAGAGCAAGAGAGGTGTTAAATGATCCAAGCACATACAATGTCATGAGAGAGATCCCTTTACTGCATGTGTCAATGCGACTTCTCTTTCCTTTGCATGGCAAAAGGGCTTTGCCCTGTTAATCCTCGCACCTGTCTCTGCCTTGGACACTGAGAAGGACAGGGGCTATGAATTCCCAAGGAGGAATAGAGAAATAGACCTATTTCCCTCCTTGTCCGGGATTGGGAGCACTCCCTCTGACGCACCTAAGGCCCAGAATTTAGAGGCCATCCTCGCTCCTGGATGCTGTTTGCCTCTTGCTATTTCAGGCCGCTTCTGCCAAGAGCCTGTGTGCCATTCCGGGGCCTTCAGGCTCAGCTTTTTCAACTTGCAGGCATTTGTCCATTAAAAAGCTGTCATCTTCATTCTATAAATTGTAAGTTGGCAGGACTTTTTTGATTTTTTTTGAACAACTTTCTTCTGGACGGTGCTGGATTCCACTGCGAGGAGTAGCCTGGCCTAAAACCACCCATCATCAGGCTCTTCCATAGAGTTAGCCTCTCTGCTGGAGTAGACTGGAGATCTGAACCATCTTTTTTTTTTGGTGTCATCCAGTTCCTCTTTACAGGACATACAGAACAAGAAAGACGAAAACTTGAAGCTTTTAATTCTTTCCGGTTGGTCTTTTAGCAGAAGAAATTTTTTTGCTATGTATGGTGTGTATTGTATGGATTATCAATATCCAGTTGTCCAGGTAAGCAAAGTAAGAGTTATAAGTGACTAGCCTTTTCATGTCTTCCAAATTTTGTAGGCCTACATGTTGATTTTATGGAGGCATGAAATCCCTCCAAGCTCACTCTTGGCTTGCTATAGATCAGGCCATAGATCTTGAGATTTTTTTGCTATCTGATTCAGCAGAGTCTGAGTTTTATCACCCAGGAGCCCCCTGTAGAGCATTTGGCATTTAACTCTCAAAATTCTGAGACTTCACAGAGATTCCTGCATTTTTTTAAAGGGATGTAACAGTAATGTGGGTATATAAAGAAACTCAGACCACTACTTTCTAGAAAACGAGGTTTATTACTTTAGGCAGGCATGTTATTGGGTGGATAAAGGCGTGCTCATAAAAGTAACATTCAGTAGAGGGCACCATCTCCATATCTACTAGAGAATTTTATCCTGGTTTGCAATTGGATGAAAGGAAACTGAATTATTAATCTATAGCAATCTAAATTGAGACCAGGTTAGCTCATGATCTCAAACTAGTGGTTATAGGATCCTTGTTTGCATTTAAATAAGGGGGGCTGCTGTAAGGTGGTGGAAAGAGCCCTTAGCCTGAGAGTCAGAAGCCCGGGGTTTGAGCTTCAGCCATGTCCAGGCTGCTGATTTCTGAGCAGAGACAAGACACGTTCATTTCTTGAAATGAGGGGATTGGATCACGTATTTTCTAAAATTCTTATTGTGCTCAAAATAACAAAGCATTGACACTCGAAGAGTAAAGATGGCCTCCTTTATGGTTTCTCCTGCTTCCCTTGTCTCTCAGATGGCTGCTTCCCTCATGGCACTGTCTTTTGAGGACAGATGGGACAGATGGAAATGAAGCTCTCATCAGTTAGTTTTTCTAGAGTGTTAATGGGGAAGGAAGAAGGGAATGCCACATAGACCAGACCTTTCTCAGTATCTGTGAATGGATTAATTTGTGGAATATCCTAAGTAAGCCTGGGCCTGCATTTCTCTGAATCAAGATGCTAGGTCACCCAAGAGAAGGGCCAGTCATACATGGGATAAAAAGTGGAAAATTGGTTGTAATATGTCTGAGTGTTTTTCTTGTGGTGCATTCGAAAAAAACAATTTTGTGTTTTGTGCTTTATAAGTGTGCTTTTCAGTTAGCATGAATAAGCTGAAATGAAATTTATTTTGCTAGATAAGAGAGATTTGGGGTCGTCTGGGAATTTCCTTTATCTTTGATAACTCCCATTCCCAATACCCCAGGTAGTCATAGTCACAGTCATTTACATTGTCCTTTAAGGTGTACTAAAGTCCATGCTACTTGAAGTACGTACTTTGACTCTTTTAAGGTAGATCATGTTAATCTCAAGTATCCACATTTTAGAGAGAAGGAAATGGAATCTTTTGAGAAAATCAAAGAATTGTTGACCCTATGTATCAAATGTGTGACCATACACGCCACTAGAGCTGGGCTGGGCAAATCTGACGCCATGGAGAGGTCTCTGCTCCAGGGTCCTCGGACTCTGCTCAACACTGAGGGATCTGAACAAATATGGGAAAGGGTCCTGAGCATGAAGGACGAGGACAGTTCAGTTGAGGTGTCTGAGCAGCTGATGATTGAAGGGAAAAGGGTTTCTGAGACTGAAGCTGCTATTATCATCATTCCCAAGTAACCTGGGAAGTGGACATTCTGGGGCACAGGACTGAAAGACACATTAGAAGGAATACTAGGCTGTGTTTAGATAAGACTTTCATGTGTTATCTCATTTGAGCCTTAACAGCCTTGGAAGGTAAGTACTACAGGGATTATTAGCAAGGGAACAATCGGGACATCTCTCTCCCAGGGTTATTGTGAACCAAGCACCGTGATATATGGCAAGCACTTTACTAGCCCTAAAATAACTTTCTAAATACTAGTTCTTATTATTGTTATTATTTCCTTTTCAGCCATATTTGTCATCTAGCATTTATCAAGCACCTACTGGTTGCCAGGCCCTGTGCCTTTAAGCAGAGAAAATATAAAGAAATTTAAAGGACAGCCCCTTTTTTGCTGGAGTTTATTGTGTGAGATACTTACAGATACAGGGGTTTTGAGGTGAGAGAATATTACCAGTCAGGTCAGGACCTTTCATATGTTTAGAGCTGAGAAAACCAAGGGGAGATAGTTGGCTGAGCTTCCCATGTCGTAGAGGCAGAGCCAAGCTTGGTGGTCATGTCGCCGAACAGGGACAGCAGTAGGACCTTCCTCCCAAGCCCTCAAGATGGCTGGAAAATGCCTTTGCCAATTTTGAAGTGCCACCTAATGTGAGCAGAGAAATTGGCTTCTCTTCCACACTCCACACTCCATTCACTGTCTGTCCTCAGGAGAAGGTGAATTTGTCCTTTTGGGGCTCTGTGATTCCTAGTCCTGGGTCATTTACAGTTTTCCAGTGCATTTACCTGACCCCGGCCCTGTAAAGCCTCAGAGAGGACCAGGAATGGAGTCAGTCGGGGGCTTTCTGTGTACCAGGCATGGGGCCTACTTGCTGGGGCAGCAAGTGACTGGCTCCTAGATGGAGAGTCAGGAGACCCAGAAAATCTTTTTTTTTTTCTGAAGGAGCAAACCGGAGCTCAGCAGAGACATTTGCCCGAGTCCCCTAGGTCATGCCCCAGAAGGAGCAAAACTGGATTCAGATCCAGTTTTCCCAAGTGTCATCACCTCATCGGCATTTTCTTCTCTAGTGTGCTTCAGACTCAGATGGGAGCAGAATAGCCTTCCAGGTGCCGACTGGATGATTTGAGGAAAATGAAAACAATCCTTCGCTTCTGTATCTATAAGGACCTAGTACCCTAAGAGAGAGGGTGGTTGTGAGCTCTTAGCAATTTACTCCAGCCATTTACTTCTCTTGAGCTTAAACAGTACCTGGTATAGGGTAGGCACTTAATAAATGTTGATTAGATTCATCTGTCTTGTATTACTTTATCTTATTAGCTAGCAGAGCCCTACAGGAATAGGATTTGATTTAGAAAGTATGCATTTTGATTGGAGGGAGAATGGGGCAGGTAAATAGTGGAGCCTGGCAAGAGGAGGAAAGGAAACAGGGAAGGGCACAGTCTAAGGCATTTAGGAGGCCAATTGAAAGTATTGAGCCTCTGGACAATTATGCTGCGAGGGGAGGATGGCATCTTGCTTAAAACCAGTTAATGGCTTTGAGGGAGATGTGTCAGCCTGGTTCTGCATCCTGCAGTCCCCAGAAGAAAAGCTGGTCCTTGATGACTGTGTGGGAGGCTGGCTTGGCTGCACTGGAGATAGATTTGTTCTTTTAATTTCCTTTTCTGTTGAAGATGGAGGTGTGGCATGCTAGGGGCCATACAGGTAAACAATGGGTTGTTTAGTATTTGCTATTGATGATTTATTCAAATTATTATAAATCTGTTCTTCATTAAAGAAAAGAAACCCTTTCTTTCTTCTTATAGAGAAGTGAGATCAGATTCCTCCCACTTTGATCAGTCTTGATAGTTCTCAAAGATTAAGTATTACAATCAAATTTTAATGTTGGAAGGAATAGAGCTAGTGGGAGATAGTGGAAAGAACACTGGACTCAGATGCAGAAGTTCTGTTTTTGAATCCTGTCTTATTGCCTGTGCGGCCTTTCCTTTTCTGGATCTTGATTTCTTTATCAACAAAATGAGGTTACACTCCATTAAAATTTCTTTAACTGTTTTGTGTCCCGAAGCTCTTTTGCCAGTCAGTCTGATGAAACCTCTGGACCCCTTCTAAGGATGTTTTATACTCCTAGCTTAAATAAAATATACAGGATTGCAAAGAGAATAGTTACATTGAAATAGTTACCAAAGTATATATTTAAAAATTCATGGATCCCAGGTTAAGAAACTCTGATGGGGTGGACTGTTGGCTTCTGGCTCTAAAGTCAATTTAAAAAATTTTTTTCTTCAGTTCTCTGTTTTTTGAATTGTAGGAAGAATATTGAAGTGACTTGAACTTCTCTGTCTTCAGCAAGAACTAGATACTGAAGGATTCCTTTCTGGAGCTCTGTTTATCAGAAAGGGATTAAAGCTGTTATCTTATTCTACTCTCACATTGTTTTTCTAGGAGGTGTTCTGAGTAGTAGAGTTCTAATTTAAGGATGAGAAGCTATGAAAATGATAGGTGTTGCTAATAATTTGGCTTCCTATACGTTAATGTGAAGTTGGGGCCCTGTATGGCAAAGTGATATTATACTAGATATTCTTCTGGGAGGATATTTAATGTCTGTGTTGTACAACCTATCATTACCCTGGGCTAGAGTTTAGGGAAAGGCCAAGTGGTTTGAAGAGCTTTTATACTGGCTAGTTTTTATTATGCAGGAAATGCCATTTCTTTCATGTTGGTACCTATTTGCACGTCTGGGAAAGTTCTCCATATGAGGAAACTGGGCGCTCTATTCCAAGACTCAGATATGACAATGGAGGTGTTTGGTAGTTGGTGGCTGGGAGGGAAGCTGAGGCAGGCCCAGCTAAAAATGGCCTGATGCACAGCTGCTTTGACATATAAATGCTTCATCCCTAGGTGTCATTCAGCAGGAATGTGTTACAGCTGTCTTAAACCTGAGACTGACTTCTTTCTCCATCCCATTAAATATTGGTGTTCTGTATTTGGTAAGAAGGACTATTCCCAGAGTCCTAGAAAATGAATAAGGATATTTGAGTTCATGCTCTATTCAGTTAAATTTAATCAACATTATTGAGTATTCATTGAAAGCAGAGGATTATGGAACCTAGATGAATGACAGACATTCTGTCCTTGAGAAGCTTAGTTTAGCTTATTAGGGGATCTAAGAGTTACAGAAATAACTATTAATTTAATTCTCTTCAGCAAACCTTTATTAAATACCTACTGTGTGTATTGTGCTAGTTGTCAAGGACATATACACGATATAGTTCTTGCACTTGATTATAATTTAATAGGAAAAACTTGTCTATACATAAAGAAATAAGGATATGTAAGGTAGGATATGCAAAAAAGAGATCAAAACTATTCTGAAGATACTGTAGAAGTATTGTGGAGTGGATGCTCTCTCTTCAGCTTAGGGCATGAAAGATTTCCAGAGGAGGGAGGTGCCACTTCAGCTGATCCTTGGACAAGATAAAGATTTGAGCAGGCAGACATCATGATGATGATAATTGTTGTTATTTTGGGTCGTCCATATGGTTGCAAAAAGGCAAACACAACAAAAATGCAAGTTGTAGCAAATGAAAAACAGAAAGCTTGTATAGCTTTAATACCCCAAGCAGTGGAACTCTTGCCAAGAGATTTCACTGAAACTCTAGCCTTTTTGCAAAAATGGAAAGCCATAGGCCAGATAAGAATGCTAATTATTGACTCAAAGACTCCATAATGGTATATAAATTAGTAGCAAAGCAAAGCATGCTGCCAGTTTCCTCTCCAGTTTAACATAAATCCATTTTTCTTAAAGAAAGACATTGGAGAGCCCTCCAGGTGGAGGCCAGTTACATGTTTTTGTCCTTTAAACAAAATATTCACAGTTTATGTCATGGGAAAAAAATGATGCATACTGACAAGAAAATAGTATTTTAGTTGAGGACTCAGAGGTAGACCCAAAAGACCCAGGGGTGATAAAGGTCAACTTACTCACTTGATAATAATTAAATAAGCTCTCTGAAAGGGCTACTCAATATATACTTCCTTTGTTGGTCCACGCAAAGTTTCTGATTCAGTTCTTCTCTCATGGCTTATTTGAATAATGTAAATATGGAAGGTAGACTCAGTCATAATGAGAAGTCTAGAATATTTGGTGTCCACATGAAAGATTGTTCTTTATTGTAAACATTCTTCCAACAGTGCTGTCTAGAGCAGTGAACATAAAAAATGGCATTTTCCAGGAGGGAAATTTGTGCCTATTACTGTTCTTTCTAGCCTTACATTCATGATCATCTCTGTGCAGCTGCCATATTAGAGTTGAATCAGAACAACTTCTTAACTGCTTGCTGTATATGAACTGTTATCAAGCTATAGAGATGGCTCCCCTTTATAACAAATAGCTCCTTCTGTCAGATTTATGTGGAATCTTTCTCTAGTGATATTAAGCTCCAGATAGAACTTGAATCTGGAGGTATTGTCTGACCAATGGATGAAGGCAAGACCTCTCTCCTAGAGGGTATAAGGATATCAGGAGGAAAAGCTATGACCAAATACTTTAAGAAACTTATTGGAATTCAGCAATGAAAACTGATTAGGAATAATTTGTAATTTATACTTTGAAAATTGTGAAATTGACCTTAACAGATTTAGAAAACAACAAAACTTCTACAGTATTTAAAACAAAGGGCCCGGTACATTATAAGGCAGCTATAGAAAGGTATGTCCATGCCAAAATGAAGAAGAAAATTAATAGCTGTTTTTATAGCTATTTTATCAGACAAGTAAAAAATCCTACAGAAATACCTTTGAAACATGCAGATACCATTTCATTAAGCAGTAGAAAAGACTGATCGGAGGTACACACCATTAGATTTGTCAGGTATAACCTATAGTGGCTTACTTCTGGAAGGAGCCTATGAAATGACTTGGATCCAAAAGTGGAATCCAAAGATCTTCTATGGATGGCAACCACATGAACTCAGCCAGCGATACGTCAACAAAGAAGTGTAGTGCTGGCTGCCGGCAGACTTGGTTTAGAAATGGAAGAAGGGTCTGTGAGGAGAACTCATAACCAGGTCCCTGAAATTATAAAAACATAATTATCTGTACCGAGCTTGGGAGTATGGAGCAATGTAAACTCTGTAAAGAAACAGTAGAGACAGGGTGACATAACTACAACAAACAAGTCATCTGGTGACCAGAAGTTAGTTCCCTGTCTTTCATGGATTTGAGTGGAGTAGGTCCCTAAACTTCAAGTATAAACCTCAGAGCACTTTGCTGGAATGAAACCATTATCCCAACTGCTGCCTACAGTTACCAGGATGTAACATTGATCCATAAAAACTTAAGAACAGTATTTTTTATAGATGTCGCTATTCCAAATGCTCACAGGAAGCAAGAGGCTTCAAAATTCAGAGATCTATCAATCAGAAGAACTGAAAGTCATATGGGGAACATGTGAGATACATATCAGTGCCGTCAACCTATCCGCAACTGAAGTTGTTCCAAGGATGCTTTCATAGAGCAACAGGAGATGAGGATGCATTCTAATACTTTTACTCATCTGTTCAAAAGTCTTCAAGAACATTAAATATAAAAGAAGGCTAGTCTGAACAATATTTCTGTCTAAGTGTCATCATAAAAGATGAGAACAGTATGAATATTAATGATAATGAAGGTGAATAGCACTTATAGTGTGTTGGGGAATGTGCGAAGCACATTGCGAATGTTATTCTATTTTATCCTCACAATAATCTTGGGAGGTGAATGCTATTTATTATTAGCCCCATTTTTTTTTTTTTAACAGATAAGGAGATTGAGGCAGACAGATTAAGTGACTGGCTTAGGATCACTGAACTAGTAAATGTTTGAGGCCAGATTTGAACCCTGGTCTTCTTGACTTCAGTTCCAGCACTCCATCCATTGTGCTACCTTCTAGCTGCCCTGAAGCATCATGATGGTGAGGCAGTGAAGACTATGACGACATTTTCAGGGAGTAACTAGTACTAAAATTTGCCTGAAGCTTTTGTGATATTAAGGGAGCAGGGATGTGTGTCTGAGAATAGTGACGATATAAGTGAAGAGAAGGGTGTGAATTTGGAGAAATATTGAGGTAGAATTGATATAATAGCAACTCATGTAATGGAGTAAGGGGTTGAGGGAAAGAAAACAATTTAAAATGACTCTGCATTTTTCATTCTGGGTGACTTGAAGGATGGTCAACTGAGATAGGGTAATTGGGAAGAGAAGCAGGTCTTTGGAAAAAATGATGAGTTCAGCTTTGGACACATCGAGTTAAAATGGCAGTGGAACATTTAGATGGAGATGTCCAGCAGGCAAATAGGAAATCAGTGGCTAGAAGAGATAGGTGGCAGATATATAGATTTGAGAGTCATCTGCGTAGAATTGATCATTGAAGCCTTGGGCCTGTGACTTGTTTAACATTCTAGCCCCAGCCTTCCCTTTTCTCATTATTCTACATTATCCTCTGGCATGCACTCTATGGTCCAGCCAATCTGGTTGTCTTCCTATTCTGTACACGTTCTACTACTTCTCCAATCTTTGTGCTTTTGCATAGTCTGTCCCCCATGAGAGGGATATACTTCTTTCCCACCTCTGTCTCTTTTCTTCACTCAATTCCTTCAGTGTTCATATCGGATGCTACCTCCATGAGGCTTTTCCAGATGCCCTCCCTGGTAGCATCTCCTTTTCCCCCTTAAAAAATTATGTTGTATTTATTTTGTATTCATTTGTATGTATATATCTTGCCTTCCTTTTTAGAATATGAACTTCTTGAAGAAATGCTCTTCATTCACTTTTGTCTTTGTATCCCCAGCACCTAGTATGGGGCAGGTACTTTATAAATGCTCTTTGGTTGGTTCATTTATGACCTTAAGTCCTTCCATGACTATCATTTTCCCTATCGGTAAAATGAGCTAGTTGAACTAGATGATGTCTGAGGTCATTTCCAGCTCTGAATCCTATGATAGGCTTTTGGATGACAGTTCATCCTGTATTTTAGATTCTTTTCCTGTAAGTGCATTACTTTGCACTTGTGCACATGGAAACGTGTCTGCCTCTTTCCTGCCCACTCTCCCAGCTTTCAAAGCTCTTCCTTCATTTTATCCCATCTGCTTGATTTTCTTTCACCCAGAAGAGTTTTCATGCCATCTGCAGAATTGGAGATTTCACTGTGTGTTCCCTCTTCCACTTGCAGAAATGTTAAATTACTTATAAAAATGGTAAATAATGCCAGTTCTAGTCCTGACATCTTAGGAAGCACATCGTTTATTGTTTATATGGCAGTAGTGATTGCCATAAGTACCTGCTTATCGTTATCTTTTATTTTCTTTTTCTGATTTAATTCCTTATCTAAGACTCTTGATCTTCCAGTTTCTTGATAATTCAGTTTTGGGGTGGACATTTACATGTTGGAAGGCTTAATGCAGTGGATTGATTACATTCACTAGTTTCCCTACATCCATATGCTTATCTATCCTCTTGAAGTACTTTAGTATACCAGAGCCAGATTAAAATGTCATTGGGAAATAATTAACAAAATAAATAAAAATACAACAGTATCCTGATAGTATATCAGCATACAGGATTATTTATTTCTCTTCTGCTGTATCTACATACACATATAACTGCCTCAGTCACAGGACTGTATTAGTTAATTTATTTGAAAAAAACAGACACATCATTCTATAATTTAATTGGCCAGACCAGTTATGTGTTCACAAACAACCGGAATCCAGTTGATGGATTGTTTTATGTGGGAATAATGTAGCTGGAAATTACACTAAAAGTTTTCATGGGAAAAAAATTGTATACACACACACACACACACACACACACACAGAGCTTCAGAGAAATAAAATTCCAATTAAGTTCAGTAATTTTAATATGGAATCATATTGTTTCTAAAAGATTCTTTTAAGCAAAATCATATTCTTAATGTATTTCTATACATGTATACCCATACAGAGGCAGCTAGGGAGAATTGTATACCTAGGCCTGGACTCAGAAAACCATGACTTTAAATCCAGCCTCAGGCATTTATTGGCTGTGAGACCCTGGGCAAGTCACTTCTGTGAAATGGAGAGAATGGTAACACCTTCCTTTTTGGGTTGCTGTGAGAATCAAATGACAGTGATTATGAAGAATGTAGCACAATGTCTGGCATATGGTAGGTGCCATATAAGTGTTAATTAACAATTATTATTGTGTGTGTGTGTTTGTGTATGTGAAATCTGAGTCCAAGTTTGACTTCTAACAACTTGCCAACTGTGTGACCCTGAAGAAATCCTGTAACCTTTATCTGCCTTAGTTACCTCAGCTATAAAATGGGGATGATAGGGCCCACTTCACAAGGTTGCTGTGAGGATCAGATGGGATATTTGCACAATGTTTTACATATAGTGGAAGCATAATAAATGCTTATTCCTTTACCATCACAGTCCCTTGAGCCAGTCAGCAAAACCTAAGTTCAAATCTAGCCTCAGACACTTAACTGTGTGACCTTAAATCTACTGGTTCTAGATTCATAGATGGATTCCAGTTCAAAGTTCCCCTGTGTAACTTTGGACAGATCACTTTAATTTCCTAATTTAAATTAAATTCCTAATTTAAAAATTTAAAAGTTGAGATTTTTCAGCTTCACAATGGAAGGAGTCTGAATTAGATGCTTTCTGAAGTCCCTTCTAACTCAATAACTATATAGTTTGTGTGCAAAACCCATTGGAAATGTCAGATTATAGGTTTTGTTCAGCAGTTATCCAGGAGGACATAAAGAACTTCATGTATTATAACAATGAATTAGAACAAGGTTGTTTTTTTTTTTTTTTTTTAATATTATTTGGCAACTTGCAATTGAATCTGCTCATTCATCTGCTCTGCTTAGAAATTGAACACAAAAAAGCCTGATTAAATGGAATGAATCCACCTCCTTGAAATCCTCAAATAACCACTTTTTTTTTTTTTTTTGGCTTATGGAGGAAATGAACAATAAATGATAGATTTGCCAGTGTCATGGATTTATTTTTTAAAGGTGACTTACAGGATGGTCAACTCAAGTCCCTATACATTATGTATCTCCAGTATTCTATTCAATGAAAAGTAATCCTTAAAATGATATTCCCAAGCCTGTCAAAGTCCTGAGAATCTTTAGTGGCAAGGATTGTTTTCACTTTTGTCTTGTATCCCTAGCAGTTAGCATACTGACTGGTACAAAAAAGTAGTTCATTGACTGATTGATTAGAACTTTGTGAATCCTCAGCTAACTCCAAATTTCAGGTAAACAAGAGAACTCTTTCCCCAAACATTGAGATATAGAGGTTTTCTCCAGCAGTTTTTCCTTTAGAAGCAGTAGATAAGGAGATGGGACAAAAACAACAAACATTTCTAAAATTTGCCAATCTCTGAAGATACAAAGAAAGGCCCCCTGAGAGCTCAGTTTTGAGTCTCCCTCTTTTCACCAGCAGGAAGTGCACCAGTACACAAGCTGTACTTCCAGTTGGCAGGGGCATTTGGCCTACTCCTGGGGGTTCACCCATGCTGGTGCTGGCCTACTCAGGGAGGGGCACCTTATCAGTCCTCTGTACCTCCAATCTCTGGGGCCCACAAAAGCCCATCGGCCTTTGTCTCCCTAAGGAACTAAGCTTACAGGCTGTCCCACTAGGCAGAGTTGCACCTTCCATTCTAATTGGGTAGGCAACACGCCAACAGCTATGTACATATGTACAAGATGAGGACAATATAAATGAGAAATTATTACCAAAAAAGAAGGGAAAAGCTTCTTATAGGTAGTAGAGTTTTAGCTGGAACTTTCAAGGAAGCCAGAGGATAAGCTCCAGGCATGGGGGACAACTAGTGAAAAGTGGGAGGAAGTAGTGAGAGGAAGGGAAAGGAATAAGCATTTACATAGAGTCTACTTTTGCTGAGCACTGCTCTGAACACTAAATGGCATGGAGGAGAGATAGTGTCTTCTGGGAGGAACAACAAAGACGACAGTATTGCTGGTTCGTAGAAGTATATGGATGGCAGGAAAGACTGGGAAAAGAAAGGGGGCAAGTTATTAAGATTATTGAAGGTTTTAAAAGCAAAGAATTTTATATTTGAACTTGGAGGTAATAGAGAGCTAGTAGAAATTATTAAATGGGCTAGTATGGTAGACTTGTGTTTTAGGAAAACAAGAGCTGAGTGGAGAAAGGAATATAGTGGGGAGGAACTCGTAGAAGAGAGACCAACCAGCTGGTTATTGCAATAATGCACGTTTGAGTGGTGGCGGTATGATAGAAGAGAAGTGAGTATATCCATGAAATAGAATAATGGTAGAATTGTTGACCTGACTTCAGATTGACTTTGGGGAGTGAGAGAGAGAGAGAGAGAGAAAAGAGTCGAGGCTGATATCTAGGTTTCAATCTAGGAAACTGCAAGGATGGTGTTGCCTGCCATAATGATAGGGAAGATAAAAAGAGGAAGATTTTGGGAGAAAGACTGTGAGTTCAGTTTTGCATGTATTGAGTTTTTAGATGTCTGTGAGTCATTTAGAAATGTCCAGTGGACAGTTGGCTATGCCAGATGAGATCAGAGAGGTTATGGCTAGATAAACAAGTCTGAGAGTCAGCATGGAGATGCTGATTGAATGCATGGGATCTGATGAGATCACCAAATAAATGAAAGATTGGAACCAGAACCGACACCCAGGACTTGAATGAGGATCCAACTGGGGAGACTAAGAAGGAGCATTCAGCAAAGTAGAAAGAGACCAGGCCAGAGTGGTGTCATAAAAATCAAGAGAGAACAGAATATCAGCAGGGTCAAAGGTTGCTCAGAGGTCCAGCAGGATGAGGGATAAGAAAGAACCATTAGATTTGGTGAGGAGCAGCTAGGTGGCTCAGTGAGTAGAGCACCAGCCCCTGCAGTCAGGAGGACCTGAGTTCAAATCCGGACTAAGACACTTAACACTTCCTGGCTGTGTGACTCTGGGCAAGTCACTTAACCCCAATTGCCTCAGCCCAAAAAAAAAAAAAAAAAAAAAAAGATTTGGTAAGTGAGAGATCACAGGTGACTTTTGGACAAAGCAGTTTCATTTCTCTAATTCAGCAACAACACGCTCCTGGCTGATCCATTAACAAGAAACTCCATCTCTAGCTCTAGCATTTTCTCTTGGCTCTCCCTCATGCCTGGAATGCTCTACTCCATTTTGACCACTGATCTCTCTGTCTTTCTCTCACTTTCTAAAAGAAACCTTCCCCAAGCCCTCTTCATTCCAGTGTATTCCTCTGTTAATTATTTCCCATCTGTCCTCTCACATATCTGTTTGCATGTTGTCTCTCCTATTAGATCGTAGGCTCCTTGCAGGCAAGGATTCTCCTTTGCCTCTGTTTGTACCTCCAACACTTAGCACAGTGCCTGGTACAGAGTTGGTGCTTAATAAATATTTACTGACTGATTTTAGGCAGCTGGGAAACCTGCTACTGCAGGTCTAAGGAGAAACAGGAAGGGACTGGGGATGATAGAAGAGGTAGTCTTCTGGATGGAACGTCTAGGGGTTTGCTTAGTTTAGGGTTTTAATATCACTATTATACATAAGTTCTTTTCCTCCTTGTCGCCCCTCCTCCCACACTTGTTAGATTTTTTTTTTTTTTTTTTTGAACAGTGGGGAAGAATGGACTTAAATCATGCCCCCTTTTCCTGTATTCCCTCTTGGGGAATTTTTAGTCTTTTTTTTTCTCTCCTGTCTCAAATGTTGTCTCTGTGCACCTCCCTCATACCTTGAATAACCTCCCAGTTAACAATCATTCAAGCTCAGTTCTTGTCTTGAATGAAATCCACCAGATCTACAAGCTCAATCTCAGTGAAAATGTATTTTCTCATTTTGTTAAATTTGTATGGTCCACTATTCAATCCTAAGATCCTTCTAATCTGTATTTATTACTGTAGTATAAGCTGTTATGTATGCTTCCAGTGCTGTGTAATTTATTCCTCTGCACAGACATACACACATAAGGAAATACTTCTGTGCATGGAAAATGCTCATATGTGTGTTCACTCTCTCTTGTGTTTCTTTTTCTCTCTGTCTCTCTGTCTGCCTTTGTCTGTCTCTCTGTGTGTCTCTCTGTCTCTCCCTCCCTTCCCCCTCTTTGTCTCTTGTCTCTTTTTCTCTCCCCCCTCTCTGTCTCTGTCTCTTTCTCCCTCTCCCCCCTTTGTCTCTTGTCTCTTTCTCTGAGTTTCTCTCTGTATCTCTGTCTTTCCCTCTTCCCCACTCTCTCCCTCTCCCTCCCTCTCCCTCTCTTCCCCCCCATCTCTGTCTCTTTCTCTGTCTCTCCCTCTCCCTCTTCCCCCCCTCTGTCTGTCTGTCTTTATCTCTTCTCTCTCTCCCCTTTCCTCTCTAACCCCCCCCCCCCATCTCTTTCTTTGAGTCTCTCTCTCTCTGTCTCTGCGTCTCTCTTTGACTCTCCCTCTCTCTCCCCTTTCTCTCTGTCTCTCCCTTCTCTCTCCAGACTGCCATTCTGGAGCAGGCCCCTCTGTGTGTTGGAGTTGGAGATGTCAGCCTGCCAGGAGGAGGAGGAGGAGGGGGGAGGAGAAGGAGGTGGGGCCCTGCTCTGATTAATTACCTTAGGCATTCGGGGGTGGGGCTTCCTTCAGCCATCTGCCTGAGATATGGGAGGGAGCTGGAGAAAGAAGGAGGGGGAGAGACTGCCAGAGAGGAAGAGAAAAGAAAGGAAGAAACACTAGCGAGAAAAAGAAAGGAAAGCAGAATAAAGGGATAGAAACTACCCAGCCTCACGCATCCAAGCTGGGGGGGGAGGGGGTGGGGGGGCCACAGGAAAATCCGAGGTGGTGCTCGGCGCCGGCCCCGGCTGCTCGGGAGGCTTGTTTTCTTCCTGGTCCTCTGCCCCGTTTGGTTTATGGAGAAAAAGAAAATGGTAACTCAGGTAAGCCCTGCTTCCTCCCGGAGCGGCTGGCTCCCTCTCGCCCCTGTCCGACAGGCATGGGGGCCCACACGGAGCCCAGTGGGTGGAGGCTGCTGCTAGTTTTTCCCCTCTTCCATGAGGCTACTTTGGGTGGACCAAGCTGCACCGAGTGTGTGTGTGTGTGTGTGTGTGTGTGTGTGTGTGTGAATGAGTGTGTCGGTGGTGAGTGCATGTGCACATTTGTGTGTGTGAGTGTGCACACGCGCGTGCATCCATCTTTCTCCCCCTTCCCTCTGCTCCATAGCAGATTCCTGTTTCCTGTGCTGTGCAGCTGCAGCTCAGGAAAGACCCTGTGGGGATTTGTCTACCTCTTTGTCTTGGTTCTGAGAGGGAGGGAGAGCGGGACTGCAGAGGTATGGAGGGATTCTTGGAGGCTGCCGGGAGCCGGGAAAAGGGAGAGATTGCATTGCCAGAATCACGGCGGAATTTGCATGATGGGGAAATCAGATTGTGTGGAGTGGAATTAGGCTGCCTTCCCTCCGAGCAGCCTATTGAAAGGCAGGCTTGGAGAGGAAGCGCTTTCATTTTCATAATGCTGTTACGGGCTAGATCTCTCAATGGGCGCTGCCGGGATACCTAGGTGTTAGCCAGGCCCCGCAGCCTCCCTTCCCTAACCTGAGAACAGGTGTCTCTGTCTCTGTGACAATCACCTCGGCGTTAGAAGGCGTGCGGAGACGGAAGAAGCCCGCCGGCCCGCAGCCCCCGCCAGCTTGTCGGGAACTGGAATCCGAGCGGAGCATCCCGGACAGACGGACCCCCAAGCGGATGGCACCCCCGCGCCCTCCCTGCTCCCGCCTCTGCCTCCCCTCCTCCTGCTGGCACCCGAAAGGCCGAGCCTTTCTCTTTCATTCTATAGAATTTTAGCAGTGGGTTGCGCTTTATTAGGGAGGAAATCATTTGCAGCATAAATGAGAGACAGATGGCCTTCGGTGCCCGTTTCGGCACAGGTCTCCTCTCCAGTTCTGCTTTGTAGGAAAATTTCACCGTTGGACAATACTCGCCTTTTAAGGAGATGACTGTGTTTTGGGGGATTCTTTTCCCTCTTTCTCTTTTCCCCCTCTTCGCCAAGTCACCACCGGAGGGCGAGGGGGGGGGGAATGGTGGGAGGGAGGATATAGCCGGGTAGTTGTAGGGGCTGGAATCCTGTTCCGTTAAATGTTATATAATGCCCCGCAGTGCTGTTTGGAAAGAGAGAACCTTTGGGGAATATTCTCAGCATAGAAAGGAGAGCCCTTGGAATATGTTCATCTTTCTTGTCCACATCCCCTTTTCTTGAATCTTAATTCATTCTAGTTCATTGCTACCTTTTAAAAATCCCCCTACAAAAGAGGAAACCTATTTTTGAATACTCCTTTGCTGGAAAATGTACTACCTGCTTAACACTGGAGCCTCATTTAATTTTCATTAGCTGTCTTTGTGGTAGATATGGTAACAGCCTTCTCCTTTCTCAGGTATTACTGAAGGCTTCCTGACTCTGGGGTACTTCTGCCTCATTGCTTTCATTACTAAGGACTTTTCATCCAAACTAAGAGGTGTGTACACACACACACACACACACACAGTAAAATAGTGTTGTAGGCTAGTATAGGCCTTAGCTAGAACAATGTCTGTTGTAGATTGTTACGACTCTAACCATCAGTAAGCTTAAAAAAAAAAAAAAAACCCACCACCAAAGATGGGGAATGAAGGCAGAGGAGACAGTGGAACCCAAAAAGGGGCCTTCGTTGAGGGTTTCTTAACTTTTTTTGTATTTGGCTGTCTGGAGGGCTTTTCTGGACCCCTTCTCAGAATGCAGGATTACAAAGGAAACATGGGCTCCAGGTTAGGAACCTCCACATTAAAGAATTCCAGTGACTATAGGTTTCTTTGGACCCTGGCTGGAGAACAGACTGAGAAACTTTGTTCATCCCCAATTTACGCATTGGAAATGAGAAGCTGGTGGATCCCGTGCCTTAGTTGACCTTGAAGCCCGATCATGTTGGTATTTGTGTTTTGTGTGTACGCATAGTTTATGCACGTTTTTACATTCTACACAAGATGGGCCGAATGTGGATTCTTCTTCCTTGTAGGAGGTACCCTTCTTGGGGACAGGAGGTCATTCACAGATCCCGGCCTGCCAGACCCAGGGCAGGGGATCTGTATTGTCCAGTTAAGGCTTGTCATTGTGTCCATTGGGGTCTTGTGTGGCCTGGTGTTTTTCATTCTCAAGGTACGGTTTTACTGCATAGCCAGACTAATAAACCTTTGCATTTACAGATTCTATAATTTTAGGAGTCCTTAGTTTCCCCAAGTTTCTCAATGGAAGAAGGGGTTCAAATAGATTTCCACAGTATATGGTATAGTATTTTCGACTTGTGACAGGGTGGCCGTGGTCTCATGCAAAGCCAGCAGCGAACAAGGCCTGTTCTTTTAAAGTAAAGACTGTCCTATAAGTTCTTATGATTATGCAGTACTTTCCAACAACATGTGGTTTTTAAATATTACTTTCTCAGTATTGGGGGGCTAGGGGACATGGGACATAATGAGTAATGTTAGACTCTTTTGCTCATTTTGTCAAGCTCCCTCTCTTCCTTCTCCAACTTCCCCTTTCAAATGATTCAAGAATGACTTTCTGGAGGGTGGAAAGAGATAGTCAGTGTAAGTGATCTAAAAACAAAAGATCAATAAATATATTTAAGTAATGATCATTGAATGGAAAAGGTTATCTGAGCTCACCTGGCAAGACAGATGTCTGACCCCTGGCAGTTTCAATGTGACTTTCGGGCTAAGTTTTCTATTGATTGGATGGTCACAGAATGTCAGAGCTGGGAACCTTAGAGATCATCAGTCACTCATCTTTTTCCATCTGGTAAGTTCTATAGGAAGCATTTCTCCTTTCCCCTATTCTGAAAATACAAACCGTATCAAACCTCTTCAGGTCTATCAGAAGGATGGGCAAGAGCGAAAGGTCTTCTCATAGCTGAGTTAAAGTAAAAATAGAAAATACAAAATAGTTAATGAGAACTTGAGCTCTGATCCATTAGTGGAAAATGCCCTGACCTCATCTCCTCAATCCCAAATCAGTGAAAATGAATGAGAAGCCTGGCTCCGTGTGGTGTGTGCTAATTGCAGATAAAAGGGAGAGTGCTGGGCAGAAAGGAAAAAATATATACAGGATGTGTTATGGATTTTTTTTTTTCTGTCCTCTAATGGAGAGTAAGCTCGCTGGTTTCTGTGGAACACAAAGCCCTCCCTTTCTTGGACAGTCTAGTGCCGTGCTGGCATTTTCTTAGGAATCTGTTTCCCATCAGGACTGGTGGGGGAAGGGGGAGGGGAGAAGGTGTTCCGAATATGAGAATGGACAAGGGGTCGCTGTCTCTTTAAGCAGCTGGCTGAGGAAGTCCATGTGGTGGGAGGCAGCTCTGGAGTGTGCGCTTTTGTGAGGAATCGCCGGGTCCATTGTTCCCTCCGTCCCCCTTTGGAGCTGGCAGGGCTCAGGTCTTTCACCTGAACGGCCGCCCTTCCCTCTTCCAGCCTGGTAGTCGAAAGCAGAGACCCCTCCCCATTTATTTCCTGTCTCCTCCCACCTCTCCTCCATTTTTGTTTGGTTAGAAATCAGGAGTGGTGTGCTGTGAGGCTCTCCTTATCCTTTCAGGTTCCTGGCATCCTCCCTTCCATTGGTTCTGGGGCTCCTCCAGCGATCCGAGCAGTCTCCATTTTGTGTCCCTGCCTCCAAAGTGATCCCAGGCCTCCTCTCTTTTCTCTGAAGCCCGCCTCCCTTGGCCCCCTCCTCTTGGAAGCTGCAGTCAGCTCCGTTTATCTTGGCACTGCCGCTCAGGCCTGGGGAAGGTGGTGGAGTTTGTGGGCTGGAGACGAATTTATGTCCTTTAGGATGAACCAAAAGCCACCTCATTTTTTCCAGAAATTCAATTTCTTTCTGTATTCTCCTCCACTGCCCCACATCTTCTGGGATAACCGTTTCTTTGCTGGGGACTTAAAAACACAGCCTCTGCTGAAGGTCTCTTCATCTTTCCTGAAGAGAAGTTCAGAATTCCACAAATGGCAAACTGATTAACTCAGTCTGTTCTTCAATTCATTAAAGATTTCTCTTCTCCCTTTCCCTATGTCTTTCCTGTATCTCTTCTGCATTTACAGTAGAGAACAGGTAAACTGGGAACCCTCTTTGCAACTATTGTTCACGTTTGGGGTGGATCCCGTTCCATTCCATCCATCTCCAACAAATGGGCCTCTCCATCATCCCCACGCTTTCATTTGTTGTCATTCTTTGGCCACTTGCCTCCTGCTTACGAACCTGCCCGTGGCTCCCCCACACTTTGTAAAAAAAAACCCTTGCTTGATCCAGCCATCCCGTTCTCTCTCCTACCTTTGGTGGCCAAACTCCTCAAGAAGGTCATCTGCTTCTCCTCATAGCTCTCGGTAGCCCACCTTCCGAGTCTCTCAATGTCACATCTTACAGCCCTCTCTCAGTGCTCATCCTGCGTGACCTCCTCTGACTTTGAGCTGTTCCACCCTTTTTTCCTTGGTGTACTCTCTTCTGGTTTTCAGGACTCCCCTCGCTCCTGTTTCCTCTCTATGGCTGTTGCTCCATCTCCTGGGCTGTGTCTCCTGGTCAGGCTGCAACTGTGGGTGTCCCGGAGGCCTTTGTCCTAGGCCCTCCTCTCTACTCTTGTTAGGCTGTTTTACTCGGTGATCTCATTAGTTCCCATGGATTCAATTATCATCTCTGTGCTGATGATTTTCAGATCTCTTTCTCTAGCCCTAACCTCTCTGCTGACCTCAAGTCTCACATCCAGCTGCCTAGTAGACATTTTGACGAAACGTGACTAAAATATGACTGAAACGGAGCTCAGACTCTCTCCCCCTGCCAACTCCCTCCTTCCATAATTTTTCCTTACTGTTAGGGGTACCACCATTCCATTCCCCCCAGACTCCAAACTTATCTGTCACCCTCGATTCCTCATTCTCCCCCAACCCTCCTCACCCCCTGCCATCAGTCAAGTTGTTGACAAGACCTTTTGGTTTTACCTCTGTAACATCTCTTGCATATTCAGTGCTTCTCTCCTGATAGTTCCTCCTCCCATGTACAGGCACTCAGTACCTTATGGTTCACGCTCTTTAGTCTCCTTGCCATGTCCCTCTCCATTCCAGACCATTATTCACTCAGCCAACAAAGTCATTTTCTTAAAGTACAGATCCGTCCACGTCAGCTGCATTCTCAACAAACTCTGTCAGCTCCAGAATCAAATAGAAACCCTCCGTAGCCTAGAATTACAGGACCTTCAACCCCCTTTCCACCGCCCTCCTCCTTGAGTTCCTCCAACAAGATACTTTGTTGGCTCCAGGCATTTTCACTGGCTGTCCCCCATTCCTGGAACGCTCTCCTTCCTCATCTCTTGCCTGTGGCTTCCTTCAAGTCACAACTAACATGTTGCCCTCTGCAGGAACCCTTTCACAATCCCTCTTCATTCTCATGCCTTTTCTCTGTTGATGGTTTCCTTTTCATGCTGTCTGGAGCTTGTTAGTATGTAGTTGTTTGCCTGTTGTTTTCCTCCTTTTGTGCCCTCCTCCAGGACAGGGGCTGTCTTGGCTTGCTTTGTATCCTCAGTGCTTAAACAGAGTTGCCTGGCACTTAGTAGGTGCCACTTAAAATTTTATGGACTGACTCATGAGTGATAGGTTTGATGATACTGAGGACAATATCCACCCTACTCCTCCTCCTTCCTGGTCACTGAACGTAACTAAAGTTTTTAATCTTAGTTTCTCGCCTTTCCCTGAAGAACTGCCATGTCCAGAGTCTCATTTGTGAAAGGTAAGTCCATTGCTTGTTTTGATGAGCAGTTTTCTATAGAGAATACTCCCTTAGCTTTCTTTTGTGAAGCACTTTAGCCCTTTCTTGGACACTCTTCTTTTTTAGTCAACAGATTGATTTGAGGAGAGAAATCAGAAGGCCTGATTTTTCTCCTCAAGTTCTTCTGTTTTCTATCCCTTTGCAAATATTCTTTCTTGCTGTGGGAGGCATTCCACCCCTTCTCTCTGAATCTTATAGCTGGGCAGAATTTTTGAGCTCCCCTTGCCATCCACCCTTTCTCCACATTCTGAACCCATCATTTCCTTGCTGTTTGTTCTCCCCAAGCTATTTTCTATCGAATCACAATCTTCATTTTTAATTGGGACAATGACATAATCCAGATGCTAAAGTAATACATTAGTATCTTACTGTAGTAAATACTTTTTTGACTCTTATAATCAGTAATTATTTTTGATTATAGTGACTATCTATTGCCTCAATAGTCAATAATGTTATTCTTGCCATTCAGTGGGTCTGTTTTTCCAGATCCTCACTTGGACTTCCATTACCATCTAGAAGAGGGATTCTTAACTTGGGATTTATGAACTTTCAAAAATATATCTATTTCAAGAAATTGACTTTCTTTATGATCTAGTAGGTTTTATTTTATGCATCTAAAAACATTCTGAGAGAGGGTTCATTGACTTCATCATACCTTCTGTCAGGGGGTAGCCTGAATTTTTTTTTAAAAAAGGTGAAGAATCCTAGAACTAGAAACTTAGACTTATAGAATCCTAGAGTTAGAAAAGATATTAAAGGTAATTTAATGCGGTTTCTTATATCTGACATTTGCATGAAGGCTTTTAGTGACTGAAGCAGCTCCTTTCATTTTGAGATTTTCTGCTAAAAAGTTTTTTTACATTCAGTGGAAACGTATTCTATAGCTTTTTCTTTTTGTTCCTAGCTTTGCCTTTTGCATTCACAAAATTGAAAGAGTATAAAACAATCCTTTATATATCAGAAAAGAGCTGTCCAGGTCTCCCCGGATCTTCTTTGTATTAATATATTTTCAATTCTATCAGTCATTCTTCATGTAATGGGGTTTTGAGAGCTCTTACTGCCCTAAACATATTAATAGTGAAAAAGAATAATTTCTGTAAACTAATTACACCAAGCAAAGATTGTTTATTATTCTGTATAGATCAGATCAATTCTGTTTTTACAATATTAAATTTTCTTCATGTATGTTCAATTTTCAAAAGTAATCATTGCTTATATGGTTGTCTACTTCCAGCTTTTAGAAAATCAAAGGAAACAGACTCCTTAACTCTGTCTAATGATTTTCTCTGATTCTATAGGGGATAGCTTCATGAAAGAGCCTGTGGCATTATGTGATGGGAATCACTGAATCTGTGGGAAATTGAGAGACAGGGACCTGTGATTCTACCCTTATTTCATTTTAATGCTGTAATATGTGAGTAGAATCATGATTTCCTCCAATATGGCAGGTTGTAATACATCCATGCCTGCCCATTCCAGGGGTAAAATGAATATGATATTCAAATATCAAATACTCTAATGAAGTTAATAACTGTATCAAAAATTAGTTCTGAATTATAAATTAGCATCTTTCATTGTCTTTATTTTTAAATTTTTTTCCAATGAACAAAAATTCTCTCTACCTCTTCCCCTGTCTTTGAAAAAAGAAAGAAAACTAAACTATTTGTAAGGAATCACACAAAACATATTCTGAGCTTGGCCCTAAAAAATGTGGTACGTTTTGTGGATTCATGTGGCATGCATTAGCTACACCAGTCTCTCTATCTGCTTGTTTTTAGTGTTGTGCTGCTGAAATAAACTCAACTTCTTCTTTATAAATATATTCTTTTTCATTCTTTTCTACACTTTTCGTTCTTTTTTTACACTTATTTGTATTTATGTATTCAGTTAGCAAACATTTATTAAAGGCTTGTAATGTGCTCAGCATTATGCAAAGCGCTGGAAGAAATATTGAAATAACTTTGTAATTCTCATTGGGTTTCTAGTTGAAAGGACTTTCTTTAGTATATAAACTTGGAGGCCTGGAAAGGAGATGTGACTTGCCCAGGTCACACTTTTAGGAATTAGAAGTTAAGATTCAAAATCAAGCCTTCTGATTCCCAAACTGGTTTTCTTTCCTTTAACATTTAACCTCTTGTCCTTATTAACAAGTTGAAGACAACATCTCTAAGAAAAATGTCTATATATTGAATGTATTTTAATGGTTGCTTTAGTGCATCTTGCTGCTTAATTTTTTTCCCCTGGAATTGACTGTCTTAGATCTGTCACGAAGGGCACGATAATTGTTAAGCACCTTTTCTATGGACTTGAGCACTTTTCTGGATGATTGTGACTAAGAGACATAGGTTTTGATATCTCTACTCTAGACCACTGGGCAAAAAAATGTATTTCCTTGCCATTTTACAATTAAATTTATTCAGACAAGTTTTTATTAATTCATTCTTTAAATAATCAAGACATACTCAGTTTTCTAGGGGTACTTAGTTCACAAAATTGTTTAACAACATTATTAGAAAAAATGCTAATTTCTTCCTAATTAGAGAATCTGGTTACTTTTCTTATAACTGCCATTTGTATGTCCATATATTCCATAAGATTTTAATTGTATGTTCACAAAATACAAAAATAAAACCCATTAGCTAAGCTTCTTTTAGCCCTCCTTTCTTGAGATCATCCACAATTCCTTTGGCCATCTTAAATAAAGTGATCCATAAATATATCAAATACCCATTGCAATATAATAACCCCCTTACTTTAATTTTCATTTAATTTTTAAAAAATTAACACATGTCTATTTTTTCTTCCCCAGTTGAACCAAAAAGAAAGAAAGAAAATCCTTATAACAAAAATGTAAAGTCAAGCAAAGCAAATTTCCACATTGGCCATGTTCAGAATGTTTTGGGCAGTACGAGAAGTCTTCATAGGCAAAATCCAGACCTGTAAGGGGCCACATAAAAGTCCTTAAATGGAAGCTGAATGACTGATTATTGGGAATGATATTCAGGGAATTCTCCCAAGTTGTATTAGATCCTAGATCCCAGCTGTGGATCATGACACTATATGGGGTCTCATAACAACATGGGAGTCAACAAAATTACAACTGCTTATCAGTAAAAGTTTAATTTGTATGCCTATTTTAGATGCCTATATGCCCAGTAACATAAAAATTTTTCCGGCAAAAAGGGGTCACGAGTGGGAAAAGTTTACAAAATCCTGGACTGAATAATTTTTGAGGTCCTTTCCAGTTTTGAGATTCTGTGCTTGTCTGATTCTTTCAACAAGGTGGGATTTGAGTTTGAAGGATGGATCAGATTCTAACATCAAGAGGTTAAAGGGAAGGATCTTTCTGTTAACAGGAGTCATATATGCCAAGGGCTTTGAAAAGAACCTTGATTTTAACTTAACAGGCTTTCAAGAAGAAAAGTAAAATAAGAATTCAGCGCTTTAAATAAAAGTCATTGTAAAATCTTGGTATACATATGGAAGATGGTGCGCTGGACACTGTCCAGTTTAGAGGGACCCACGGAAATACTTCCTATGCATTTTGAAGAAAAGGGTCTACTATGACATTCTTAAAAGGGAATTAATCTCTCTGACTCAAAAAAGAGAGAGAGCACTTTCTTAAAATTGGGATCAAAGTTAATGTAATCCATGCTAGTCACCTTGGATATGGACTAGGGGTTAGAGAATGAACATCCTTTCATAGTTAGTAGATAGGTAAGCACAGTGTTTTTTTTTTTTTTTTAATCAGAGTAATTTATTTTCTTTCCCTTTTCTTGCATCTTTTTAGTTTTTATAGTATGATATTTAAAAAAAGGAACAGACGTAATCAATATGTTCTTTTCAGGATAGTTAAAATTTATATAGAAATTTCCCAATATAATTTGAATAGCAATTCATTTCATTATTTTCATTTTTGTATGATCCTCAAAATTTAGAAATTAGCATGCTATTTTGTTTCTTTTTTTTTTTTTTTTTTTTTTTTTTACTTTAGTGAGTCTCCTTATGAATAAGAATACTTTGAATTTATGGTCAGACCTTTCATCTGTGGTTCCTAATGTGTATCTGTGTTATTTTTCCATCTATATTCTATCTACTTGTTCTTGGTTTTCAAAAGACAAAACAAAAACAAAACAAAGTCAAATTAGCCATATCAATCAGTGACATCCACTATCAATCACTGTTAACTTTTTAAGTTTTATATTTCAATTTCAGTTATCACATTTTTTTGGTTGATGTTAAGTTCCGAAAGCTATATCTTTATTTGGTGATTGATGATAATGTTTTCACATTTTAGAATGATCTAAACTTTACTTCAGAACAATAAACCAAGGCATAGGGAGACTGACCTGTGTTTCCCAGGGTCACAGTGGAGAAACAGAGAATAAAGCTCTGGTGGGGTAGGGTGTCTAATTTTCCTCTCTTCACTACCTATTTATCTCCTCAGGGAGTGGTTCTAGATTGTTGATAAATATTGCAAAGAGGACAAAGTCTTTAATATCTTCGCTTTCTGATTGTCTTGAAAACTGATCCGTCACTTTCCTGAGAAAACAATTTAAGAACAGATTTTATGCTACGGTTGAAGTTAGGAGGATGTCTGGCCATGCTGCCTTTCCCTAAATTGGGAATGGGGCACGTTGATATACATACCAAGGTACAGTTATATCTGTTGCAGGACACATGGATAAATCTATCACCATTTTAGTTTCATTTTCAATGACCAACTTATACTATGGATCAAAATAGGAACATCTAAACGATTTTTCTTTGTCTTAGAATTCTCTAGGGATACAGGGTTTTTTGTTTGTTTGTTTATTTGTTTTTTTTATATATAAACCATGTTCTTTCCCTTTTTTACTACCTGCAATTTGAATGAAAACAACTACAATATGAAATATAGGTTGAGGAGTAGATTTTTCCAGTTTGCTATCTCTGAAGATAATTCTCCCTTTGCCTGGCAAGTGAAAAAGCGAACAGCAAAAGGACAGGAAATTAATTCATTTCAGTAGGAAGAAATCCAAAACGTAGCAGTGCTCCAAAGCACCTAATAGTGATGCAAGGCACCATGTTAGATTTCAGTCACTAGTATCCTTTTGGCAAATGGAGCCTCAAATCATGCACCAAGTAGGGAAGTAAGAGTTACACTCCATTATAGTCACTATTTAGAGTGCTTATTGCCATGGTAACCAAGTATTTTGCATTCTTATTAGTAATACAGTCTTCCAAAAAAAATCTTTATGGATGCTTTTTGATACTTATTATTTCTTTTTTTGTAAATGGGACATATAATGTTTCTAGTCCTTCCCCCCCTCCTTTTTTTTTTTTTTTAACTTGCTCTTGATCAGAGTGATATGTTAGATTTAAGTGCTCACGCCTCAACAAAGAACAAGTACAAATAATATTTTCAGAGTGAATAACATAAAAGCTTATTAATTCAGTGTCCCCACGATGGGAGTTTTTGCTAATTAGTAGTTAGAAGTTACCTTTTCTGGCTCTGTCAAAAAAGGAATTTGTTGCTGTGCAAATAATTGGCATAAGCAAGGTTTTCCGTTTTTGTTTTTGTTTTTTTAAGTTTGGGATAGGGCCATATATGAGCTGCTATGCTTAATTAGCCTAAGAGAATAAACTTCCACCAAGCCTAGAAAAGCAGACATGTACATACCAATAATTGATGTTCTAATTGAAAATAGTCTATTCATTAAAAGAATTCCCCTAAGGACTTCAATCAGACCTAGGTCAAGTTACTGTTATATACTTTAATTATAGTAATAAAATAGCATTAAAATAATCTCTAATTCAGACTGGCCTTCCCTTGAAATCAGTCTGAAGTGAGTTTCCTTGTTACTTGTGTGACTAATGTAGAATGATTCAGTTAGAATGCAATTGGATTCAGTTAATCAAACTGTTACAGAGGGCTGTGAATTCTAATCACTGCTCTGCAACCTCATCTGCTCCATCCTTAGCAGGGGACAAATAGGGACTTTGCATTCAGCTGCATATCTTGTAGGAGACTCTACTTGCTGTTTCACTGGTCTTCATGTTTCTATGGGCTTCATGCACACCTTTGCTCAGAGGATGAGGACTACCTATGATTTCTGGTTTAGGGATCATATAGTTTTGATTCTGTGAATTGTCAAGTCATTGGGCTTCTCATGATCCAGTTAGCTTTCCAGAATGATTTTGTGTTGCTTCTCTCCAACTTATATCCCTCTCAAAGGTCAAGGTGACTTCTAGCTCCTTAGCATTCCATCTCCCACCTCGGTGTCTGCCCAGGTCACCGATTCCTGGAAGGCTCTTACATCCTATAGGAAGTCTTTCTGTGATTCCTCCAGTGATTGATGCTCTTTCTCTCTTCAAATTATTTTGCATTTACTTAATCTGTGAACATGTTGTTTTTCTCCCGAAATATAAGCCCTATGAGGAAAGGGACCTGGGAGCAAAGGAAGGGAAGAGAAGGCAATAAAAGAATGTTTTTATTTTCCCACTGGAAATTCCATCAGGTAACCCAGGATTAAATGAGGCAATTCTTTTGCTGTAACATAATTCAGTGGCAAGATGTGGTTTTATTAGATTCTCAGTTTGGTGATTTGGACTAGAAAATCCAATAGAAACTTAAGAGAGGATCTATAAAATGTCTCCACTGTCTGCCTGGGGTAGATTCAAACTGGACTTCTTCCTAATTTGATTATCTCCACCCAAATTCTTAACTAAAGATTTGAGGCAAATCTTGGGTTCCTCAAACTTGTTGTGATCTGCACTGCAGTAGAAGACTTTTCACACTCCATCTAAATGGTTGCAAAATCACACAATTTGGAGATTTGGCCATTAGCTCTGGGATATTGAGAAGAGGCAGGATTTGTCCCTACTTCTCTAAGGTTTGCAGATTTGGAGTCTCTCGGCCACCTGGGGAACTTAATACTACAGTCTTTATTCTCATTTAGCAGAAAACTTTTGAAAAAACTGAGGCTTTGAGATGTTAAGTGACTTGACCATGATCTCAAAGCTCTAAGATGCCATAGGTCAGATTTGAATGTAATCATTTTCTATCTGTCTGCCTTTCTTTCCACAGTACCTTGCTGCCTTTAATGCTGAGCTAATTTTATTTTATTTTAAAATAGTGTATTTTTTTTCCAATTACATGTCAAGACAATTTTTAGTATTCACTTTTACAAGATTCTGAATTCCAGATTTATCTCTTTCCCTCTACTCCCTTTTTCCTGAAATGGTAGGCAATTTGATAAAGATTATGCATGTGCTATCATGTAAACCTTATTTCCATATCAGTCACAGTTGTGAAAGAAGAAACAAACCAAAAGGAAAAAAAAAAGCATGAAAAAAGAATAAAGTAAGTTTAAAAAGCATACTTTGATCTATATTCAGAGTTCATTGGCTCTTTATCTGGATATAGATAACATTTTCCTTCATGAGTTCTTTGTATTTGTCTTAGAGTGTTGTGTTGCTGAGAAGAGCTAAGTCATTTGTAGTTGATCATCATCACACAGTGTTGCTGGTACTGTGAACACTGTCTTCTTGATTCTGCTCATTTCATTTTGCATCAGTTCATATAAATCTTTCCAGGTTTTTCTAGGATCTACCTGTTTATCATATCTCATTGAACCATAGTATCCTATTATGTTCATATACTGCAGCTTATTTTGCCATTCCCCAATTGATAGGTTATCTCCTTACTTTTCAATATTTTACCACCATGAAAAGGACCGCTGTGAATATTTTTGAACATGTAGGTTTTTTTTTCCTTTTTTTATGTTCTTTTTGGGATACAGACCTGATAATGATATTGCTGTATTAAAGGGTATGCACGGTTTGGTTGCCCTTTGTGCAGAGTTTCAAGAATGCGTGGATCAGTTCATAACTGCACCAAAATGTATAGCCTTTACATAGGTTTGTCAGGCCATTTTAGTCAAGAGTCTGCCCTTAGAAAACCATCCATGACTTGCTGTGATAACTTTTCTTATACATTGACTTTGGGAAATGTTCTTTGCCATCCATTACAGAGTACAGATAAGCAATCCATTGTTAAAGTGAAAGCCTGGACTTAGTGTGCACATTTGGTTTGGAGCCACCTAGAAATATCATGGTACTTAGAATGAAATGAACAGTTTCTAAAATTATTGTTATTCTTTTGCAGAACTTGAATATGATGGGTTTGGGGTTTTTTCTTTTTTAATTAACTGGGATCTATACTGGGGAAAGTCACATCCTTTACTAATGTTACTTAGTTTTTATTTTATTTTTTTAACTGATTTATTCTCTTTATATTTTTCTCTTCTTTTTAATAGTTTTTTTATTTTTCAAAATACATGCAATAGAGGTTTTCAGCATTCACCCTTGCAAAATCTTGTGCTCCATATTTTTCCCTCCCTTTTCTACTTCCCCCTCCAATATATAGATTAAACAATGCAATTCGTCTAAACATATTTCCATATTTATCATGCTGCACAAGAAAAATCAGATCAAAAGGAGAAAAAAAAACAATCAGCAAACAATAACAACAAAAAAGGTGAAAATGCTGTTCTGATCCATATTCAGTCTCCACAGTGCCAACTCTGGATACAAATGGCTCTCTCCATCACAGTCTATTGGAATTGGCCTGAATCACCTCATTGTTGAAAAGAGCCAAGCCCATTGGAGTGGGTGACTTAGTTTTTAGATATTTATTTTGTGTCTTGTAGACATCTTAAATTCAACTTGTCCAAAACTGAGTTGTCATCTTTCTCCTGAAACCCTTCCTCCTTCTAAGTTTCTTTATCACATATGGTTAAGAGTTCTAACATCCTCTCAGTCCCACGGCTTGCAATCTAAGTGTCATATTGAACTCCCATATGCAATCAGTTGCCAGGTCCTTTCAATTTTACCTTTTTAGCATCTCTCCCATGTACCTTCTTCTCTTCTTTCTCATGGTACCACCCTGGTGCAGGTCCTCATTTCCTCCCACTTGCACTATTGTAGTAGCCTACTGCAAGTCTCTAACCACTTCAGTTCATCCTTCACTCAGCTGCTAGAATGATTTTCTTAAACTGTTGGTCTAGCCATTTTTCCCACTTCCTCAAAAGTTTTCAATGGCTCCCTATCATCTCTTCTGGATCAAAAATAAAATTCTCTGTTTGACATTCAAAGCCTTTTGTAACTGAGACCACTTCTCACCTCTCCTATTTTTTTTTTTTTTTTTTTATATCACCTACTGTGTAATCTTCAGTAATACCGATTTCTTCGTCGTCCCTCAAACAAGACACTCCATCTCCTGATTGGATATTTTCACTGGTTGTCCTCCATGCCTCTCCTTTCTCATCATTACCTCCTAGCTCCCTCCCTCTCTCCTTTCATCATTCACTCTTATTTTCCCTCCTCCCTCCCTCCATCTCTTTCTCCCTCTCTCCTCTCTCTCTCCTCTCTCTTTCTTTGTGCCTTCTCAATCTTTTGTCTCTCTTTCTCTCCTGTTTTTAAGTTTCAGCTGATTATTTTTCTTTTTATATCACCTTCATTTCTGACTATATCCCAACCCTTCAGAGCTGAAGGAAATGTTTCTTCTGATATTATATAATTCAGTGTGATAGACTAGAAAATTCAGTAGAGATTTGAGATAGGTGCTGGGCCCTGTATCGATAGCTAGAGCCATCCTTTGTATTTAGGAGGTAGGAGAGAGTTAACTTTCCTAACTTGCATGTCATTTGCAAAACTGTTATAAGAGAAGAATTTGTGGTGTAGGTCTGGAGCAGTTTATGTTATTGTGTTTCCAAGTGGATTGCTCCAGACCCCAGGCAGGGGTGGACTAGGATGGTCGGGAACAGGGTTGTGGTGGGGGCTCTGAAGTTTCCTCCAGTGCTCAGTCCTGTGATCTCTTATGATCCAGTAAGTGACAAAGCCAAGAAGTGAAACCAGCTCTCTGCTGATTTTATCCAGAGTTTTCCCTATATGCTTTGCTTCTTTTCCTGAGTTTTTTTCACTCCAAACCTAGTCTTCTCTCTACTATACCACAGTACTTGGTAAAATTTCTAATTGTTTTTTCCTTTGTCCATTTTATTGACATTCAGAGAATTTTTCTTTCAAAGATAATGTGATTTGATCTCGATGATAACCCGCAGGCTGTTTTAAGCCCTAAGTGTGAGTTAAATTGCATGTTTGAACAGGTACTATTATATATGCAAGATATTAAATAACATGTCCTTCATATTTGTAAATGACACAACTGATGTGTGACAGATTATAAAGAAAAAAGAATTCCTCCCTCTGCCCTTTGACTTGATTTTCCAGCTAGCCTGAAGAGTTATTTTTCTTGAGAAGCAAAGAAGGACCCAGTCTAAAGTGGCATGGTAAGGAGACAGACCTGCTTTAGCCCCATAAATCTGGAAATCCCATAGAGAAACTAGTGTGTATACATACACATATACATTATATAGTGAGACAGAAAGTGGATTAAACCAGCGATTAGAGAGATCCAGTTTGGGCAGCAGACCAGAAGATGCTTTTTCTGACTGTTTGCTTCATTCATTATGGGCTTCCTTGTACCTGTTGTATTCCATCCAAGTCAGAGCGAACCAACTTAATTTTGAGAGAAGGCTGAGAGAAGAAGCCCTGACTTCAGAAACAGGCAAGTGGTATCACGACCACTTGATCTCTTTGTACCTCAGGATCTTCATTGGACTGGATGATCTCCAGAATTTCTTCCATGTCAAAGGCCATAATTCTATTGGGCTTCTGTAGAGAAATTTAGCAAGAGGAATTTCTTAGGGATGATTCACAAGATCACTCTGTGACATCAGTGAGAGAGATTGAACCCCATGATAGCTGAAGGACTCTTCCTGCTCCGAGGCTCAGGGTACAACTCTTAGCTTTTTAGTAATGAATTTTTTCTTTCTGTGACAAGGTACTTGAAGAGGACCAACCTCAGTTGTGATTTAACTAAATCAAGTAACAGTCAGGTATCATTCATACATTGCCTTCTCTGTGACAAACACTGTTCCAAATGCTGAGGACAAAAAATACAAAAAAAGGAAGTGATCTCTGCTGGCAGAGATAAACTCTGTAACTGTGTAACAATGCACATCTTTTTAGAGTAGTTAAGGATCCAGTTTTCCTTCTTTGAAAAAAAAAATCTTAATGGCACATATTTTTATACCTTTCTATTTTTCTATTTCTATTGAATAAGACAATAGGAGTAGCAAATGGTTAATGCCCTTGGAATTACTTCATTGTATACTTTAAGTTATAATAGAGGAATTAACCAACTTAGTTCTTGACCCTCTTTCACCCTCAACTATTCCTAGCTAGAGTTTTAAGAGATGATTGCTCACCTTCCTTGCAGCCTCAGGTTCGTTCAGGATAGAGGCAGCAAGAGATTGATCAGACTTTTCTGTATATACCTTCATTTCCTTGAAATTCTAACTTGGGAGAGTTTGGAAGAGTTTGATTGCTCAGTATTACATCCGGAAGCCAATTCATTCTGGTTAAGAGAGAAAAAGAAGGGATGACATACTTCATTATTAAAATGGAATTGCCTCTCTATCTTACAGAGTTGTACTCATCTACTTTCTGGGAGAAAAGAAAATAACAGGATTTCATATGATGGTATTTCCTGTCTAATAAAGTGTTTCTTAGGGCTGCTCTAACAGAAAATACTCTTAGAATTAGTGGCCTTCCATCAGGGTCACATTTGGAAAATTCATGTTTTAGAGGAAATGGTTTCAAGATTAGTTTTGCCGCTCTCATTCTTGAAGGGAATATTCTTAAATTCAAGAAATGGACTTAGTAGAAATGAGTAGATATCTATGTTGGACTTCTATCTGTTGCTGGAAAATGATCCTTTAGTGAAACTGAATACCTATTCTTTGTGAATGCTGATACTATAGATTCTGGTAGAAGGAAAATTATAAAGTAGAGGGGAAAACTTAATAGAAAATGAAAATTGGTTGCATCCTTTTATTTTTGTCTTTTGAAAAAAAATGTAAAATGTTGCATTGAAACAAAAGAGTTGAGTATAATCTGGAGATAATCTAGGAGAGTATTTACTGACAAAGGGACTGCCTGAATTAAGGTGTGTTTGTGCTGTAAGGGAGCTGGGTCTAAATCTCTAATTCATCTCCTTCAGTAGCCTTCACTGGTCTTCAGTGGATAGCAGTTCTACCTCCATAGCATCTCTTGAATTCATTCCCTTCTCTCTATTCATGGGGCCAGCCTAAATCAGGCCTCATCACCTCTGGATCAATTATGATGTTGTTACATTATGTATTACATTATAAAATGTGATGTTCTTTGTAAGACACAGTGTCTGGCATATGGTAATTGCATTTAAAATGCTTTTCTGGTTCTCTCTTATCAGTGTTACTATGATAACTTCTTTATTGGTCTCCTTATTTCAAGTTTCTCCCCATTCCAATTCATCCTTCAGACAACTTATCTGACCTTGTCACTCCCCTACTCAATAATCTCAAATGGCTCCCTTTTGCCTATAGGAATAAACATAGATGCAGATTCATCCTTTTGGCACATAAAGCTCTCCACCACCTGCAGCCTTCCGACCATACCAAACTAACTACACATTGCTCACCTTCCCTTACACTATGGGCCAGTCAAGGTTTGACTTGGTATTCTTTATGTGTAGCTTTCTGTCCCCCATCTCCTTGCCTTTGCCCTGGCTGGCTCCATGTCTGAGATGCAGCCCCTCCTCATCTCAACCCTAACTTTAAGATTCAAACCAAGCATAACCTTCCTTAGTCTCCCCGGCCGGCCGTTAGCGCCCTCTGTCCGGTATTTGGCACATGCTGCATGTTGTGCTGTTCTCAGATTATATAAACTCATTGATCTTAGGGGTTGTCCCTGTTCCCTTTCTAGCACAAGGACCCCGCACATTCCTTGGGACAGAGAAGTGCCCAGCAAAGACTTTTGGATTCTGCCATACGCCCACCCAAACCCCTTGTTCTCACCGTGGCTCCCTCTTTCTGACTCTGGCTTTGGCTCTCCCCAGGGCTTGCAGGGCTCTTCCCCCTTCTCTCTACCATGGGGAGTTTTGTTCTTTCTCTGAGATGCAACTCAGGCACCATCTTCTGCCTGAAACCTTTCTTGAACTCCCCATTCCTTCCATACTACCTGGTATGATTTGTATTTCATTCATTTTTCCACGTACTTTGTATTCTCCTCTTCGAAGATTAGCTCATTGTGAATTGGGATTGTTTCATTTGTGTGTTTGTGTTCCCAGCACCTAAAAGACATTTACTCTGCAAGTGTCTCTTCACTCCAATCAGACAGCCAACCAGCATTTATTAAGCCCCTACTGTGTGCCAGGCACTGTGCTAAAGTCTAGGGATACAAAAAAGGCAAACCCAGTCCCTGCCCTCAAGAAGCTTCCAGTCTTATGGAAGATATCACATGTAGGCAACAATGTACAAAGCAGCCACATGCAGGAGCAACTGGGGGTCCCTTCAAGAGAGCAGCACTACGGTTAAGGAGGGTGGAGAAAGGCTTCTTGTGGAAAAAGTGGGACTGCAGCTAAAACCTGAAGGAAGCCAGGAGGCAGAAATGAGCAGAGAAAGTACATCCCAGACCTGGGAGACAACCTGAGGAGCGGTTGAAGGGGTCCGAGCCTCATGGGACCATGGGAGAGGCAGGAGTGAGGTGCCTGCATGGGAGGTGGTGACCAGGGAAGCAGGAAAGCAGGAAAGCAGAGGGTCGGAGGTGGAGGTGATAAGGTGACACCTGAGTTTTAGGACAGGCCATTGGATGGCCGAGTGGAGGCGGCCCTGGAGCTCAGCCACAGGCTGGGGGAATGGGAGAGGAGGGCCCGCAGCAGGCGTTCTGCCCTCGCGGCAGTGCAGACCTCACCATATCAGCTCTGTCTGCCTGAACGCCAGGGCTATCCTGAATTGGTTTGCTTCACTCATTTTCATTGTGTTAAAGGGTTAAATCCTGACCCTCCCACTGTTCTCTATTGCAGTCCTCATTCACGACATCAGGCTTATAATGGACCCAGAGTCCAGTGGCCTGTCTTATCGATCTGTATGCTACAGATCAATAGGGTAACTGGAAATGCCTTCCCTCCAGTAGACTGCTGGCCGATCTCCCCATGACTATGAGGCATAGAAAGGTCAAGGTTAGCTAGCCCAGCACTGGAGACAGGGGTGATGTCATAGAACCTCCTACCTTCGGGGGAGAAGTGCACCCTGCCGAACCCAGAGCCACCCGAGGCCTTGCCGGCCTTACCTGAGTCTGGAGCAGTCGGGCGTCTGACCAGCACTGAGTGCCTTCCCTGCGGAAAAAGATGAAGAAGGGAAACTATGGGACTCGGAAGTGTGGGAGACAACAAATACAAACACACTGTGTGTACCTCCAGCTACATGTGTATCTGGTTATGAACACATGGGTGCCTATGTAAGCAGCGTGGCACAGGGCTAGAGCTCGGGCCTAGACTCGGACACGCCCCAGCTGTGGGACCCTGCACCAGCCACTCCCTCGGTTGCTTTCATGCACTGGAGAAAGAAATGGTGAACTCCTCCAGTGACTTTGCCAGGAGAAACCTGCGGGTGGTGCTGGCACACTGTGGTCCGAAGGAGTGCGGGATGGGACTGAACAACACAGCAACACACCTAGACAAAGAGTCCTCAAGTAGAAGGCAGAGCGCAACGTCCAACAAGGCTGGACATGGAGCCCGGCACCAAGTGGTGGTGTTCAAACCTGGAGCAGGTCGCCATTATCTTCTGCTCATTTTACAGATGAGAAAACAGAGGCAGAAGTGCTTGCCCAGGGTCACCTAGTTGGGAAGGGGCTGAGGCTGCATTGGAACTCAGGTCCTCCCCACTCCTGGCCTGGTGCTTTATGGAATACACTATCTAGCTGCCCAAGTCGTGTGGGTCTTTAAAAACTAAAGAGAGGATTTATTTTTTAACTGGAAAGGAAGTCCCTGGACCTACTGAGTAGGTGAATTCAGGGATCCATTGGTAGGGTGTGGCCAGAATCCGGTTAAGAGGAATTGCAGTCTTGGAGGGACACAGCAGCTGTTCTGAAGAGAGAGAGTGGCCAGCCTGCCTATAGCTTTTGTAAGACTTCATGTGTGTGCTGAGTGTCCCATGTCTGGTTATCTCAGTGGGTGGGGCAGAGAGACAATTTGGAACTGGGGAAAATAATTGGATTTTTAAAAAGTGAACAGAGAAGGGTTTAAAGACAATAGGTGTGAGAATAGACACTGGTTATGGCAGCCCTGAGATGTGGCACGGACACCGGGAGCTGCTACTATTCAGGGTGACTTTGTTCCTCATAGTCCTGGGGGGAGGAAGGAGGAGAGACTTGGGAAAGGCCCAATGTTGGAGACAGCCCCAGTGCAGGCCTGAAGACCAGGACATTTTTGGAAGCATCTGTTACAGCAAGATTGGACTAGAGCAACAGAGAATAAAATGCATCTGTCTTGAGCTTTGGGGAGGTTCCATGTGACATGTTTATTTATTGAAGAACACAGAACATACACATGTTTTTCTGGCATGGGATCTGCAGCTGTCGGTATTCTTTTGAGCTTTCTGATCTTTAGATTTTGCATACACTGGAGTTCTTTGTAGAGGGCATGTGTAAGAACATTGATAATCAACTAGGGAAACACCTGAAGCTTTTTTTTTTTTTTCCTTCTTAGAACAGTGACCTATTTTTTAAAAACCAAAGTTAACTATCTTTGAGTCAGAAGTAGAGTTTCATAAACTCGTAGTGTTATTTCCCTGTTAAATTCGTTTTAAAATAATGTTCCCATTTTAGACCCTTTAATCAGGCTAGCTCTGCTGCATCGGTAATTTGTTGGATGCCAAGCAGAATATCGTGTCCAGTCTGGGATTCCATTTTCAAGAGATCGTGAAGAACCTAGACAGGGCAAAGAAGAGCCAGAAATGCTTATTGCAGACTGGTGTGATTACAGGGAACTCCAAGAAAAGGGTTAAAATCAAGCCTTTCATCTTAGCTGGGTTTTGTAAACTGACCCACCCATGGTAGGACTTTGTAATCAAAGAACATTCTCAGGGTCTTTATGGGAAGGTTGAAGCTTGGTTTGCCCCAGAAGGATAAATAAGAGGCCATCAGTGAGTGGGGAAGAAGAGGCTGCTCGGGGAGGTGACCCCTGATAGGACATGCTTTTAACAATCATTTTGCTAGCCTTTGGTGATAGCTGGCTTAAATTTTCACCTACTTAGGAGCAGGATCCTGAAACAGAATGTTTCTTAACGTCCCTTTTAGCGACTTGATTTTGTCTGTGATTCAAATAGAGGGCGTTCTAAATATTTCTTGAAGAAACAGAAGGAACACTCTTAGGAGTTTTTAAGGTTCTGGCAATGTTTGTCACCTATTTTATCCTAAAGGATTATGGATTTGGATGTCTTTGCTTTGAAATATTTATTTTCCAGTTTAAATATTCATGAGTGGCTGATGGCAGAACTCGCCTGCAGGGAGAAGTCAGCATTCTGGAATCTTTGAGTTAGGTCAAAGGAATCTCTTCTGCAGCCCCTCCACCCTCAATCCCCATCCCCCACTCCCCAAGGGCTGATGGAGTCCTCCAGAGGGAGGCCAGACCTCCCTGCCTCCTATGGCGGCCTCTTTTGTTTTTGGCCAGCACTTCATGGATGGGAGTTTCCTTATATAGAGCCCAAATGGGCTTGTCTGCAGCTTCCCCCCATTGCTGTAGTTCTGCCCACTGTGGCCAAATAAATCAGCATCATCTTTCTTCTCCGTGCCACTCGTTCTTGGGTCCTGAAGTCTTCTCTTTGCCAGACTAAATAATTTCTTTCAGCTGATCTTTATATGGCACGCTTTCCATCCCCTTCACTGTCCTGTTTGCCTTCCCCAGAACACATTGCAGCTTGTCAGGGCCCTTCCTTATGTGGTAGCTAGAACTGGATACAGTTTTCTTGAAGTCCTTTCTTCTGGGCCCAGGCAGCCTATTGCCTCTGCCTTTATAGATACTATTCTTCTTTTAATATATTTTCTATCCTTCTGGCCACTAAGACCTCTTGCATCCCAATCCCCTCATCCTTTCCAGCTCTCTGCAAGCTTGGTAAGCTAGTTATTTGTCTGAAAAAGAGCAGGGCCCACGGTAAGGGATTGGTGACCGGAGTGTTTATTGCCACCTCAGTACCAGGCATATAACTGGGTTCTAATAAACCTGATTGTTTTGCATCTCAGCACAGGAATACCTTAGAGGACTCTGACACCTTCTTGAAATTCAAATCTGCCATGTTTGTGGCATCCCCTGATCTGCCAGTCCAGAAGGCTCTTGTCTTCCCCCTAGCATGAGGTAACGTGGCCTGGGTGGTTCTTCATGAACTTGGGCTGGGTCTTCCTGGTCACTGTTTTCCTCTCAGGAGTTCCAAACTCTTCCTTTCCTTGCATTTAAGAGGCTCTGGCCAGAAACTTCGATTAAGCTCATCAGTCAGTAGCTCATCCTTCCTGAGGAGATGACTCACATTTACCCTTTTCTTGGACATGCGATAACCCTCTCTGTTCCCCCTAATTTCTTGTAGACCATGGACAGTAGGTAGCACAGTAGAAAGTGCCCTTAGTTCTCTTCTACCTGCCACAGCAGTAACTTGTTTTTGGCTTTAACTTTCGTTCTTTCTTTTTTTTAATTAAAGCTTTTTATTTTCAAAACATATGTATAGATAATTTTCAGTATTCACTTTTGTAAAACCATATGTTTCAAGTTTTTTTCTCCCTTTTTTCCTTCTCCCCAGTCCCTTCCCCTAGAAGGCAAGTAATCCAATATATATTAAAATAAAAATGTCACATTTATGCCGCACAAGAAAAATCAGATCAAAAATGAGAAAGGAAACAAAATGCATTGGCTTTAATTTTCTAAAAGCCTATATTTTTATTAAGTCAATACAGTTCAATAAAGAGTGATTAACCACTTATTTTGTTCAAGGCACTTTTTTAAGATGGCTGCTTTTTGTTGTTTTTCTTTCTCTCTAAACAGAAAAGCTCTTCCTTTTAGATGTTCAGGCAGCCACTCTCCTATTTGAGAACCTCTGTTGTCCTCTTTCTAAGGGAGCTAACACTGCCCTCCATCTGTGAGATCCATTGGCACCCTAGGATTCCCAGATTTCAGCAGACCCTCCTTCCCTCTCTCACCTCTTAGCCCCATGTTACACTTAGTGGGAATAGACCCTGAAGTGGCTTTCTCACAGGGCTCTTCTTTGCTTGTCACTGCTCCATGTGGGAGCTCTTGGCTCTCTTGGAAGCCTTTTTTCTCAATCCTCCGACCAGGAAGTATCTTTGTTTTCTCTTATCTATACTCCATTCCTCAAGGAAACCCAGTAAGGGTGAAATATAGAAAGGGGAGTCATGCCATGTAGGATAGAATGTACATATTTCATACTAGGACTGCAGATGGAAGAGATATGGCCCTATGATCCCCATACGGAGCTTGGAATGCATTTTCCTCTTGGGTTTGTAATATTATTAGTGCCATAGATTATCACTATCAAGGGTTAAAGAATCTTTTCTTGATCTGACCAGAGAATCTAATCCTTCTCTGTAATGTTGTTTAAATGGAAAAATGTATTGTTTCAGATAACCAACTTAAAAGCGAACCTTCCGAATGGTATTTTGTTTGTTACTACATTGGGCTTAGTTCCACATTCTGACCCTGCCATTTCCTGAGGCTGTGTGCCCCCCCCCCCCCCAGACTGTTCCTTATTTGTAGGATCTTTACAAGTTTTCTGAAGTGCTTTCTAAACTGTAAAGTAAGATATAAAGAAATAGGAGGACGTTGTTTTTCTTAATTTCATCTTGAACTTCAGACTGTCACAAACATAACTTTTGATGGCATAGACCAAGAGAGAAACATACTTTATACAATGAATATTCAAAATGTGCAACTGTGAGTAAGGAAAAAACCCAGAGAATCCTTTATGCTCATCACTCTCCTCAGATTCAAAGATTGAGAGCTAGAAGAAAATTTAGAAGTCAGGTTAATCTAATCCCCTAATCTAATACAAAAGTGGAAACTGAGACTCCAGGATGGTTGGGACTTGCAAGATTTTTAGAATCTTTCGAAGTAGTGGAAATTGTATTGTGTCCCATTTCTCCCATCCCTCCCTTCTGCCTCTCTCCCTTTTCAGTTTGTAGTTCCTTTTGAAGATGAAAAACATTTTTCTTCACTGATTACAGATAGTCTTTCTGTTTTCTCCAGTATGGCACTTTCTTATTCCTAAGGCTATTGAAGCTGGGTCAATTCAAACAAGTATGCGATTGGCTTTTTACCAGGACATAATGCCCTTTGCAGAGAGAAGGGACTTGAAGTTGAAATTGTGTCTGTTAAATGTTTCCAACAGAAGACACTTAGACAAAACTCTTTGGTTTCTGCCTTTAACAAGGTTGGGGAATAGGGTAACAAACTTAAAGTCCTTAAATTGAAACATCTTTGTGTTCCAAACGGAGATTTTTATTTCTTTCCCCTTTTAGATGTTTAGTAAATGCTTTTTGCTGTATGCCTATTGGGATACTAAAGCATATTCTGGCTCTAAATTTCATCAAGGGCACTAACCAAATTTGTTGCTTTAAAACTGTCGTTTGTATTCATTTTCCCTCTGCTTCTCAATAAGAAGAAAAGTTTTTTAAAAAATTAAAAAAAACTGAAATGCTTCTGAAATATTCTGGGGTTTTAGCAGCTTTTCAAACACATGATCTGTATTGGTAATATATGTAGACACTTGTAAAGCAAAGTCTTCTAAAACTCCCTGCACTTAGTAGGTGCAAAATTACTCTATTATGAGAGTGTTGGCGGAATTAAGGTCCGGGAAAGAGTTGCAGCTTGTTTTCGGAATCAGTCCCTGAATGGCTCAGGTGAAGTGGCTTGATTCTTATCAGTCCTTATGTTCTTGCCTCCAGGTAATTTCATACCTGCCTTTTTAAAAAAACTTATTTCATCTCTCAATTTCCTTTCACCAGAAATCCTGAATCTTAGAGATATGTATTTCCTAAGAGTCCTCTACCCATTGTTCTTATCACTTGATATTATCCCAAGCCAGAGGCAGATTCTCCTTAAAGATAATAATAGCTAACATTTCTATAGTGCTTATAAGTGTGCCCTTTGCAGTCATTATCTCGTTTAATCCTCAGCACCACTGAGAAGTAGCTACTGTTATTATCCCCATTTCACAGATGAGGAAACTGAGGCAGACAGAGGTTAAATGGTTTGCCCAGGGTCACATAGCTAGTAAATGTTTGAGATCACATTCGAATTCAGGTCTTCTTGCCTCCAAGGCTGCTTTGCTGCCTCTCCTGTTCCTGCTTCTGGCTTCATTTGGTCACCTCTACCTCGCGTGTTCCCTCCCTCCTTTCTTATCTGAATCCTGCCTGGCCTTGAAGGCCACCCTTCTGACCCAGTTTTCCCAATAAGCTTTCTTTGGCCTCCCAAGCCTAAGCCCTCTACAAGGGGGTGCTCTGGTTAGAGAAGTGAACTGGCGGCAAGGACCCAAGTTCAGACTTAGTGGCTGCGGGTCCTTGGGCAGCTGAGAGCCGTGGGGGATGATCAAAGAAGCTGTCTCCAAGGCCTAGCATGCAGCAGGCAGCTGTTTAATTCGGGATTGTTGGGTTTCCTCCTTTTTCTTCTGAACATCCTGAGCACTTACTCTGTAAACCGCCCTTTTAGCCCGTGTTTAGCCTAGCCGGAAGGGAAGCTCAGGGAGCTCCTAGCTGTCTTCTCTTTGGGTGGCTAGAGCACCTCACCTGGTGCTTTTACATGGTAGATCCTCCTACTTAGAGAATCATGGAAAATAAGTTTGTTCTGCACCAGGAAGAACTTGTGAATAATTAGAGCTTCTCCACAATGGATTGAACTGCCTCCAGAAGCCGAAGGTCCTGAAGATCCTGCTCAGTGCCAGCAGTGAATGGGTGTGCATCAGGCTGACCCTTTAAGCAAAGTGCCTTCTTGCCTGGCATCCTTTGTGAAAACTTCCCTGAAGTCCCTTCTGCCCAGGCAGATCTTACTCTGAATTTCTTGGAGCAGTACTTTGTGGAATTGCTTTGATCTTCTGATCACCTTACCTCCTTGGCATGTGTCTTATATGTTCCCATGAGCTTCACTGTACTCATCACAATGCCTAGCATATGATAATAATAAAAATATTAGCTTGCATTTCTATAGTGACTTTTTTTTTTTTAAGATTTGCAATACACGTTACAGGTATCTTGTTTGATTCTCACAACGCTGGAAGATTGGTGCTGTTTCTCTTCCCATTTTCAGTTGAGAATACTGAGGCAGAGAAAGGTTGAATGGTTTGCCCAAGATCACAAAGCTAGTTAAGTGTCTGAGGCAGCATCTGAACTTGTGTTTTCCTGATTCCCAACAATGTGGGCTTCCTCACCGCTGTAGAGTGTTTGAATGAAAAAACGGGTGAATAATATCTGTACACCTAGACTTCTACAGATTTCGCTTCCATATATTTTTCACTTATATTTCCCCATAAAATTACTTGAGGCGAATTGCTTTGCTTTTTTGAACTCTCTCCCTTTCCCCCCCAAGACATACTGTAGTGATACCACCTGAATTGTGAAGCCACATCTATTTTACTCCATTTATCATAGTCATTGTTGCCTGAGCTTCTGGCTGAGTAAGGGCAGTTTTTTGGTTATCTATAAGCAAGAAATGCTGATGATGTCGTAACCCATGTGGTCAACTGATAATAACTTTTTGGTTTCCCCATAGTCAGTCTGTAAGCATTTATTAAGTGCCTACTGGGTGCCAGGCCAGCATTGTGCCAATGCTGAGGACATCCAAAAAACCAGACAAAACAAAAGTCAAATCCTGTTCTCAAGGATCAAGTAAGAGAATACATATAGAAGCCCTTTATTAACCTTAAAATGGTAAATAAATGTGATCAGTGACTAAGTATTAGGATAACCTCTACTTAACTACTGTGTGATCATGGGTTAGGTTATTTTCCCTCTCTGGAACTCAATTTTCTTATCTATAAAATGAGGGGGTTGGGTTACATGATTTCTAAAGTACCTATAAAACTCAGATATTTGCTAGCTGTCTGTAATTACAAAGTAAACACATTCCTGATTCCTTTTATCAGTTTTTCCGAACCTATAGCTACTCACAGGGATGTCATGAATTTGTGAGAGGCATTCATCGACTCACAATAGGAACTGAGTATTGTCCTGACTCATGTGGTCACCACTCTATTCTGTTGGATAAACTTAGCCGTTTACACACCCACACAAACACTCTCTTACTTACATGTGCACAAAGACATGGGTGAGGAATTAGGTTCCTGGCTTTCCAACTGGCCTGGGCCTCCAAGGCCATGGTGTTCAACCCCCTCAAATCCAGAAAGGGCCCCAGGCCCCAGGGAGAGGGCAAGCAGAGAACCAGAGAATGAACTTCACTCCTGATCCCAAAGGCAGCTGTTTTCCCTCCACCAAACTCCTTGCAGTTGAATGGATGAATGGAGTTGACCAAGAAGAGCTGGATGTGAATGTGGCTTTGCAAAGGAGAGCCTTCTGTCCAGCAGTGTCTAGAATTGTGATAGCTTTCTCAGAGGAGCTACTGCTCTCTGGTACTTCCTTATCCCACATTTTCTGGTGTGCCCTTTTCCATATGAGGAAGGGCCATGATTTGAGGACCTCCCAGAGCTATGGATTTTGTTATGGATTGAGAAAGAGGTGATTAGTCTTAGATTTCTTTTGTTTACCAGCATCCTGTCTTTTCCCTGGAGCTAGCTGGTTATGCTGGTTTCATAAACCTGAAATAAGAGTAATCTTCACATGGGAAATGACTTCCTCATCTATATAGTTTCTGCTCTTCTGTCCTTGAAATGCTCTAGAAATGGCCAAGTTATGTGCCATACATCCTGTATTAATTGTGGAACAATTTCTTGTAATATTTATTCTATTTGAAATTAGAATCCTCTTTTACATGTCTCGGGAAGACAAGAGCCTTATCTGACTCTTAATTGATGTTTCTAAGTTGAGGTAGATGATTTCATAGACACAGTCTGTTAACCTTGTTTGGGGAAAACGTTTTTTTTTTTTTTTTGCTAGACTACATCTGCTGCAAAAGGGAGTGGTTCATTTTGCTCAAAAGAAAAGCAATCACTCACTTGTGGTAGGAAAGCTGCTCTTGCTGGGGAGCATTTCCCTCCTCTGGGAAGAGTTGGAGACAGGTAGCTTATGTGATCAATCATGTCTATTCCAAGAGGGCAGTCTGGTGAGTGTAGAGCCAGCCTGAAAGCCAGGGAGATCTGGTGCCAAGTTTGACCTCTTGACAGATAGGGCTCTCTGATTCCAGCCAATCTAATCACCTAACCTCTCCTTTTAGGCACCTCTCAATTATGGTAAAGAGAAACTGGCATCCGGCATTGGAAAAGGAATTTCCTTTGCCAGTGAAACATCTTTTCCAGTTCCTGTTCTTATTTCTAGGGAACGACATGTTATAGATGGGATGAATTATTCTGACCTATTGTGGGCATTTTATGGCCTAGAAAGATATATTTATCTTTGTATTTTTCTTAGAAAAAAATCCAAAGCATTTTTCTTTGAAGCTCCTGTGTTGACTCCCTTGCAGGGTGTGGAGGGGACATTTTAATCTCCTTTCTTTGAAAGAGACAGACAAGTATCTGCCTATGTTCCATTCCTATAGAGCATATATTGCTGGGCTACCAGTAGATTGTGTAATGTCTTGCCACCCTTCCCCCAGCTCCCTTTGCTAATTGAGGTGTTTGTTCAGTTCAATGAGCAAGCTCTGTCAAGACTTTCCCTGTGGGAGAGGGAATATTGTGCTCGTGGGGGAGGAGGGGGTGAGGGAGAGCAGGACCATTCCCAGAAGGACAGAGGCACAGAACTGAGGCTTTTATGAAAGAGATGAGCCTCCTAGGGGCTGAGTTATATAGGAGGACAAATCTGTATATTTTAACCCTAAATGAAGGCCAGATAACAGGATCTTTGGTCATTCTTCATTATTTAGGAATCTCCTCTGAGTAAATGTTATTTGCTTAGAGAGCTAAGTTGCTACTGATACCGAGTATTGGTCATCTGCAGAGCCTAGGATTGGAGTTCCTTCCTCTTTCTCCATCTCTCATGGCCAGCAAACCCCAAGCTCAGCACTGAATTGGGCTAATGCAACAGCAATTCCAAGTCATCAAACAAGTGCTGAATAAATAATAGGTAGAAAAAAATTAGACACAGACTGGGGGATGAGATGGGATTTAGGGGTATTTAAAAACAAAACACTTTTTTCCCTGACTACTTTTTCTTTTTTTCTTTCTTTTTCTTTCTTTCTTTTTTTTTTTGAAAGGTTTGGGCTTAAAGTGTTAATGTGTCAGCAGTTTTTTCCTCCTCTTTCCTTCAATCTCTTCCTGTCAATTTTTTTTTAAGCATGCAAAAGAAAGGTTTTAACTGAAAACTAATTTATGGGATCACATCATTCTAATTTCTGCATGCTAAGGACAAACAGAACTGTACTAAGTAATTCTTCATTTGTGAGAGGAAGATTACACTTTGAGCTTCCAGTAGTAACTGTCATGTTCACCAGAGAAAGGATTCCCCCCTGTCTCCTGGTAAATTTCTGACTTTTAATCTAGAGCTTGGTAGAGATTTTCCTCCTCTCCTGACTTGACCAGAAAGAATAAAAGTGATTTTGCACATAAAGTAACAAGTTAACAAGTAAACTCAATAAATGAAATTAATTGGATTGGCTCCAACCTATAAATATGAACACCCAGAGAAGCTTCTGACCACCTTGCTCATTAGCTTAGAACAGGCAACTCTAAGAGCCTCCAGTTAGAGCATGGGGTGGGCCAGACAGAGCTAGATGTAGCAAATGTGATAGTAAGAGAGCTGGGGATTTTCTCACACTTCTTTTTGAAAACGAATGTTTTCTGTGTCTGTGGTACATTGTGGAATTCACAAGGAAATGTAAGGTCTTCCTTTTTTAAGAAATGTTTATATTTTGCCTCTTTGTTTTTGCCCTACTTTTTCATAAATTGGCAAAAACCAAAAGTTATCTATACATTAGAATGCAACATTCTGCAATTTAATTTGCAACAACAGTTTATTAAGTGTATTTTATGAACACTCCACTTTTAAATTTAATAAATTTAATAGACAAAGTTATTATTTTACCTAAATTGTGCATGGCTATGACTTTGTTCCTAGACTATAGATCAATTAAAGACATTTAAAAAGTTTGTAATTCTATAAATTTCTATTTTTAGTACAAAACTTTTTTTATTAAAACAAAAAAAAAACATTCCTATAGTCTGTGTTTAATAATGTCATTTCACTAAGCATGTACCTTCACTAAGGAAATTATGCTTGGGTAATCTGAAAAAGGAATTTAATTGGAGTTATTAGGGACCTAGTCACCTGCAAAATGATTTCAAAGCTTAGGTTTCTGACTTGCCTTTCAGCTTTGACCACAATCTCATCTAACGTCCTTGTTGAGAGAGATGCTCTCAGTTAAGTAAAAAGAGATACAGAAATGTGGATTGTACCTTGTATAAACAGATTGTACATTCATACATGTTTTTATGTGCTATACGTGAGAGGATTTTTTTTTTTTTTTTTTAATCAGATCAGTTTTCATTATAAACGAATGGGGAAAAAAATGCCGGTATACGGAAAATGAGTTTTCTGAAGAAAATGTGTGCAACATGACAGATTTTTATGCATCTAAACACTATAATTACTCCCCCTACCCTCACTCCCTATTAAGGCCAATGAAAAAAACCTGAAGTAACTCCCAAACCAACAGGAGTTAAAGGGTATTATAGTTAGAAGGGCGTACATACACAAGCCTCTTCTCAGCCAGGATCATATGTTCAGAAGTAATAACTTTTCACCCATTTTAATTGAAACCCTGAGGGTAGTTGGGAGCAATTCATAGACGGGATTGAAGAGGTGGATAGATGCTATTTGTTTTATGTTGCCTGTAGAAGGTCAATGGAATTGAGTTTTACTGATTATTTCTTTTTCTCAGTTCAATGTTTTTAAGTCTCTTAAGAAAACTTCAATGAGGTTATTTTTGTTCTTCTCATCTTTTGTCTCTGGGCATTTTTAAGATTAAGATTTAAATTAAATTTTAAAATGTTCTTGGAAAACCTAATGCTGTAATATCAGGAGTATAGGTAAAGAAAGTCCAGCTTGACAGAGATGTTTTGTTTTAAGGTTACATAAGATACTTAAAGCTAGATCTGAGAATGGACTCTCAATTTTCTGTTTGTTGCAGAGTAGATTGCCAGATAGATGCCAGACTTGATTTCTATTCAGTGAATAAGATTTTATGGATGTTGATAAACTTGTTTATATAAAACAATCAAAATAGTTACCTTTCTCTCTATGTACTTTAGTTTGATTACCTTTTTTTTTTTTTTTTTTTTTTTTTTTTTTTGCTGCTTTACATTACTTTTAGGCAGAAGTAAAGATACTACAAAGCAACCTAAAGCTTAAAGTTTGAGAATGGAGGGTTGGAGTGGACATGAAAAACCAGGTCCCTGGTTCCTTTGGGAGCTGTGGCCCTTTGGTTGATGAAGGATGAGTGAGAGGGAAGCTGCTTTCAGATCTGGATAAATGGTCAGCCCTGGGGAACCAGACCTAACAAGGACCTTGCAGTTCAATCATGGGAACTACCCAAGGTCACCGAGGTCATGAGGCAGGGTGACTCTTGGTCCAGTCCTCAGCAGGAATTAGTAGAAGATTCCTGCCCATGCCAATTATCCACTATTGCCTGTGAGTTGCTCAGCTTTTGATGACAATAAAATGTCCTTACATTCATGTGAAACAGATAAGCTCTGCCAGAGCACCTAGATCACTTGCTGTGGACATGGCCTATGTGGGCCAGAGGCCCTTCCAGTTTACAAATCAGAAAGTCTTGTGTCGCTGGAGCTGCAAATTCCTAAAACCATAAATCTGGAACTAGAAGGGACCTTATAGAGATCATCAGGTCCTTTGTTTTACAGATGAGGAGACTGAGGACTAGGGGTTTCAAAGTGAGGGTCAGTGTCTCTCAGCCCATCATTTTGCCAGTATCGATTCACCTGATGTTGGCTGGCATGTATCTGGTATACAAGCAGGGGCCACAGGCACCTGGACAAAAGAGAGGAATGTTTGGCTCCTTTCCCCCAAGACTTCCCCCCCCCCCCAAAAAAAAAAAAAAACTCTCAAGAGTTTTTACCATCATTTTTGTGTAGTCAGAGTTATCCTGTGATAAATCCCAGTTAATGAATCTTGGGAATTTGTTTAAAACTCTTCGGTTTGGGCTGTGCTGGAGAATAAGAATATGATAGGACTAGTGTATATAATAACACGGGGCTTTGAAAGGAGAGAAACTTCAGTGATAGCAGATATGTGCTAGAAGCTATAGAGAGTTATTGCTGATCTCTCTACCAAAACTTTACCCTTGTATAAAGTGAAGATAATATTTATCTCCTTCACAGGGTGGGATAATGAGAATTAATTTTCTTGTAAAATGCTTTGAAGATTAAAGTCACTCCATAATATGATGTTAGCAGTGGCAAATTATGAGGATTGTAATGGGAGAACTGTAGGTCATTAAAGGCTCCATTTTTATTCACTCAGAATCACCTCTACTTTATTGCTTGAGTGGCATGGGTAGGAGAAAGAATAGGATTAAATCTAGCATTAGTATGAGGGTACAGTGTTCTTTGCTATTTACTCTGGCTCTTTTTGATAATTTTCCACTGAATTTTTTGGAAGCACAAGATACATATTTGCAGAAAGGCTGTAATAGGATAGAAGCCTTCCCTCCCTCCCCAAGATCCCAGGGAGTTCATTCCCCTTCTGTGAAGCTTTTTGTTTGGGGGGGGGGGGTATCAGTTTAATGAGCATCAAGTTAGTGTTGAAAGCCAATGGTGCTGTTTAGAGAGTCCTGCTCCAAATCCATTGTCCTGGTGCTCTCGGTGGGATGCCATGGGTTGAGAGAGAAGGATAATTAGGGCTGAGAGAGAAGAGGATAATTAGTGTCTTGTCTGAAAGAAATTATGCTCATGATTGGGAGAAAACCAAGTGATATATACTCAGGGTCTCGATGCATTATTTCCCCTAACTCCTCAATTTAGAAGCAGAACAAGATTTGCTAATATTTTAAAAGTCTTTGACCTTCTCTACCATCTAAAGACAAAAAGAAAATGTCTTAAAAACTATGCAGAAATCACAAAGACTTGAGCCTTGAGCAAAACACAGCTTTGCCTTGTTTGGAGAGTAGTTTGATGAGACGCACAACTGTGAAAAGGGGAATTTCAGTAAGTGGGTTCTACCAGACTCAAAACCCCAACCTGAAGACAGTCAGTTGAGTGAGCAAGAGCAAAAGGTTCGAGTGGGGATGATGGAAGAAAAAGTATTTTGAAATTCTTCATCATTCCTACCTCTAGGAAGCTCTGTCCATTTTACATATACCACAAGAAATTGTCCAGAACTCATATGTTGAGAAATGAGCCATGTGGAGCTTTGCATTGGGGATTAGGAAAAGCTTCTCTTTTAGGGTTGTAGAAGTCTGGGATTGGAAGGGACTTTAGAGATTCAGTTCCACCTCCTCATTTTTGTAGTGAGAGAGGTGGTGGCTGAGGAAAAAGTGATGTCCTCAGAGGCACACAGCTGGCTATGGATGAGCACTTATCTGCCCTGTGATAATGAAAGTATTTCAACAATACTCTCCACTGTCTGCTAGTAAGGGATATTTATTCTCAACATTCCTGTCCTACAAATAAATTTTAGAAGAAAGATTCCGATTTCTTTTTGACTTTTTAATTAATCTAATATAAAACTTCAGTTAAGTCACCATCTTGAAATTTTTAAAGCTAGATGTGTTTTTCTTTCTTGAACTCTGTTCCTAAAAGGCATGGGATCCTCATTGACAATTTTTAAAGAGTTTTGTTTTCCCTTTTTGCTCCAAAATTCTTACCATATTTTAATCTTTCATATTACTTGAATACCATATTTGAATTAGGAGCTAAAAGTCTTGAGTTCAAGTCTCAGCTCTTCCATGTACTCTCTGTATGACTTTAAGTAAGTAATTTGATTCCTTTGGGCCTCTCTTTTCTCATCTGGAAAATGAAGGAATTGGATTTGATGATCTTTAAGGACCTGAAGTTGTACTCTATGGGAAGGGGAAAAAAAACCTAAATGCCATAGAATTGAATTAAAGAGAGGAGTGAGATGAACATGAATGAGCATGTAGACAAGTAGACATAAATGGGAAGAGAGGAAGACAACAAACTTTTCCTGATTGTATTTCATCCAAAAGGAAAATAACCCATCTGATAAAGGTGGGGCTGTCTTGTGCTGCAATTGCTATGGTAACCGTACTTGTTCTTTGCCTGCTTTGTGTTTGTGGCTGCCCTCCACAGCCACTCCTTCCCTTCTTGGGGATTTTTGTTCATTTAGGATAGAGTGACTGCCCAGGAGAAAGAACCTGCTTGCCTGTGTCCTCCTGCTGGATTCCTGTGCACTCTTTTGCTTTTTAACCTGGTGTATTCTAGCATCCATTAGGACAAGTTGCAGAATGAAACTGATAGGCACCTAAGAACATTCTCCTTTCAGTATTTGTGAACTGCAAGGATGGAAATACTGGCATTAACTAAGAAGTGAAGTCAACTCCCACTATCATCTGTCCCTCTGATTGAAGAGGGGAGCCATGGGTTCCTGGAGGATGCCCAGCTCCGAACAGCTTAGAGTCTCATCACTCACTGGCTGCTCTGCTACACTCTGGGTCTTCTCTGCCATACTCCTCCACTTCGCCCCCTCTTCTGTTTCTTCTCATAGATCATCTTCCTCACTTAGACTGGAAGTTCCTAGGGGGCAGGGATTATCCTTCTTTCTCTCTCTACTCTTCCCCCACATTCCCATATTTGTATCTTCAGTACCTGGCACATAGTGGGCCCTTAACAAATATTTATTAGCAGATTAGTGTCCTTTTGGCTTCCTTTGAAAAAGGCCAATATAAAGTAGGCTCAGAAAAAATTAGGGCAATGTTTTCTCATACTTCATTTCAACTCAGAAATGCTTCTCCAGCTTGACATCAGTGAAATATTTGGGGAGAAAGGGTTTCTTTAGAGGGTATAATTATTTGGCCTTCAGATACTTATTAATCTTAACCTGGTTCCAAGTCTTTCTAGTACAAAATTGGCAAAAACACATGTGAAACTTAGAAATGTTCTGTTCTACTAGAGCAATGGAATTTTGTGGTATTTTGATTGGTCTAATTTATCAAGAGAATGTTTGAGGGTTCTGGGGCTCATTGTAGATATTATCAAATTAGGGTTTTGATTTTTTTATACCATTTTAAATCACCTTTCCCTTTTTTTTTTTTTCCTTTTCCCTTCTTTCTCACTTTCTCTTATAGGGTAACCAGGAGCCAACAGCCACTCCTGACGCCATGGTTCAGCCATTTACCACCATCCCGTTTCCACCACCTCCACAGAATGGAATTCCCACAGAGTATGGGGTGCCACACACTCAGGACTACGCAGGCCAGACCAGTGAGCATAACCTGACGCTTTACGGAGGTACACAAACGCATGGAGAGCAGAGTACTAACACAGCCAGCACGCAGAATGGAGCTCTGACGGTATGTGACTTAGAAGGCAGAGAATGAATGGCGTGGGGTGAATCATCGTGTGCAGTTCACTTCATTGCTCTCACATGTAACCCTGGAACCTCACACATTCCTCATTCTTCTGTTCATATGCATGAATAGCAAGTTAGATTGTCTTCACAAAGCACCCCAGGTTATTTGCCTTCTTAGTATATCTGTTTCAGGAAAATACCAAAATATTCTTTATGTAGCTCTAAGGAAATAAGCACACTGTTTCCACAGTGAGTGTGACCCTGGATATGGCTGACATCTCATTTCTAGAAGCCTTGAGCTTTATAAGTGCTTTTCTCAAAATTTTTTCTGTGCTAGTTATGCATCTTCAGATGAGGAAACTGAGGCACAGAGAGACTTAGGTGACTTGGCTCTAAGTCAGACAGTTGGTAGGGGAGAACTGGAATGTGAACTCATGTCTATCCTCCCATAGCCAGCATTCTGCCCATTTAACGAGAGCCACCTCTGTGGTTAGGACTTTAGTCTTAGAAATAAACAGTTTAGAGTCCTAGGAGTGCAATCTGGGGGTCATCATTACCTATTTTTCTTAAAACTATTGACATTTTCTGCATTTATAACTTTAAAAAGAAAATATAAGTAATCGTAACCCTGGATGGATCAAGCATTTCTGAATGTTGTTTGACTCAAGTAAGGTTAGTAGCAGGAAGTTATGTATCATTATACTTGAAAGTATATGACAGTCTGTTGTTATACTTAAAACTGTATGAGTTTGTTCTTCTGTAGTGTAATACAAGAGATGAAGACATATTATGTAGCTGCCATAGACTTAATTCTTATTGAAAACCTTTTTTATTACCTTCTCTATAGCATGGATTGCCCACTAACAGATTATCCCAGTGAAAGCTTTTATCCACTTCTTAAGCTACTTGTTAAGATTTAGATTCCTAATAAAGAACCTACATTGGAAGCTTCTGTTGCATGGGGATGAATTTAATCAGCTCATACTTTCAATTTTCTTTTTACTTAATGTTGGGGACATAATAGGAATTTTTTTTTTAACATAAAAATGCTTAATATTGTGCCTTTTTCCTTTGGCTAATAATATTTCAACTTACAAAGGAGATGAATCTAAGACTTCCTTCCAGACTTTTCTCATCCTCTGTTTTCCATACATCTTCAAAGAAGATTGATTTATTAAGAGCCTCCTACATGCCAGGTACTGTTAGGTACTGGAGTGACAAAAACCATCTCCTTCCCACCCTCCCACCCCCCAAAAAACAGTCCCTGCTCTCAAAGAGGCACATCCTCCCTGTCTAGAATCAGGCTTGGGATTTTGAACATTAAAAAATCTTGAAGCCATATCTTTTTATAAAGAAGACAAATCTATTGGTAAATTTTTATTATAACTCTAGAATTACCAGAATATCTTTAGGAGTTGAGATTCAAAATTGCCCAGTGGTCATTAACCACAAGCTAATCCTTATTTCCATTTCAGCAGAAAAAAAAATGATAAAATCTAAAATAAATTCTGAGGCTCTCTTAGAAGAGATTGTTCATCCCTTCATGAATTTGCCCACTGCTTCTCTTCTCCATTTCTCCATTTCTTTCCTAATTCGCATTATTGCATTGTGACTAAGATATCTACCCATTATGTATGTTTCTGATAGTAGTGAATATAATAAGCTTTGACCCTTGATGGAAACCTTCTGCCAAGCCTTCTGATTATCTTCCATATTAGGAGACATCTCCTTGAGCTCTGTCAAGAAGCTCTGCTAAGTCAAGCAATTGCAGCTCTTTAAAGAAGCCACTTGAATAAGAATAGGAATGTATGTACTTGGACCCTGAGGTTTTGATGGTTATGGGAATAGCTCAGGAGAAAATGAAAGCCCATGTGATGAGACCTTAAAGAGAAAGGTAGCATAGCTGCTCTAATTTGAAAGTTAGGTATTATTGGGAAACCACAGAAACTGTTAGAGGGAGTCATTGAGACACTTGAGTTGAAGACTCTTTTTCATCAGAGAGTGACTAAAGTGGTGGACTTGGAATCAAGAAAACCTGGGTTCGGCACCACCTCTGACCTCCATTAGCTTTCTGACACTGGACAAGTCACAGAAGGAGATGAATCTCAGTTCCTTTATCTGTGAAATAATACCTTAAGTACCTACCTTATGTAGAAGGTTGTTGTGAGGATCTTGTAAGGTCATGTACATAAAGTGCTTTAAAATACATAAAAGTATTTTCTTCATATTAGCTATGATGATATTAGATTCCCCATCAATATGTTGTCTGCCTGGGAATTGAAATCAGGGTTAGGAGACCTGCATTTTGTTTATCTAATTACTGATTTGAGTAAATCAGTTAAGTTTTCAGTCTCTCATGTTACAGATATAAAATGCAGATAAATAATTCTTGTGATCAATGTCTAAAATCATCTAAAGAATATTAAACTTATCTCTGTCTCACTCCAAATAAGAGGACAGCAGAGACTTTTCATTTCTCCTTTAGATAAATAATGTTTAAGTAAAAATAAAATAATATTAATAATAAGTAATAATGAAACGAAATACTTATATTTTATAGAAACAGTTTGTACCTTGTTAGACAAGACTATAAAAAGATAGCTGCAGATAATGCTTCCTCTTTGGACTCTTTGTCTGCTTTGTGAAATCTGGAGAGATTGCACTCATTTTATGGAATTTGCCTAGAACTGGAAAGCAGTTTGATTATTATCCCAAGTGTTAGCTGGATGGATTTGAGATTTCAAATCCATTGTATTTGTTGTTGTTCTAGTAGAATATTGGCTCCTTGAAGCAGGGACGGGTTGTTGTTGTTGTTTTTTTTTTTTTTTTTTTTTTTTTCTCTGATTGTTTTTCTAGCACTTTTTATAGAGTAAGTGCTTAATAGTTCAATTCAATGACATTTTAAAGCACTTAGTGTGTGTGCTTATATCAGGGACTTTAAGACAAAGAAACAAGCAGATCCTATCTTCAAGAAGCTTTTGTCAGGAGGGAGGGAAGGGATAGAATATGTGCAGGAAGAAAGAAACTGAAGGAAATCTGAGGAGGTATAGATCATTAAACACCAGGAACATAGTAGCAGAGTTTCACAACAAGATAATACCGAAGCTGCCGTTTGGAAAGATAGTACAGATTCTGAGAAGCAGCCATGAAGATGAGTGCTTCCATGGGGAAATGGCCAGGTTTATGTCAGGCAGTGGAAGTGAGACATGAAAGCCCTAGGTATTATAATAACGGTCATTTCCAGATAGGGAAAAATAAATACTCATTGAATTTGAATCAGTTAACATTGAGGCATTTACACAGTGGCCCCTTTCGAACTTTTTTCTGCTCCTTTTGGCCATCCTTCCTTGTTCCACAGTGTGGCAGGAGAGGAAGTACATTTCCTCATGTCGTAGGTAGTATGAGGGGCTTCCAAGGGCTCCAGGCTAGATCAGCTGGGACAGCCCTTTCATCCTTATCACTTCCCCTGAACAGAATCTTAAGGCTTTGAAGTCATTAAAACTATCCCAACCTCACAAAATGGACAGTGGGCGGTGTGCTATAGCAGATAGCATTTCAGCTTGCCCACGTTGCACTGAGAAGACTTTTGGGGTTCACAAAGCTGTTTTGTGGATCTTTGGTGGCTGCAGAGTGCCTCGCTGCAAAGCTAGAGAATGCTTTAAAAGGCACTGTCCCATGTGCCCTCTTTATTCCAACATGGGCTGGTTCTCCACAAGCATGTGCCAGGCAGTCCTTCTTGTTCCTGTGCATCTTTGTTGCCATTCCTTCACATCCTTTTGAGCAGTTGCCTTTACTTCCTTCGTGTTCCTTCACCAAATCAGGCAAGCCGCCTCCCAGGATGGTTGGGATCAGGGTAACTGAGACACCTTGTAAGTGAAGTGTTTGGGGAAATCCAAAAAGCTGATGCAGTATATTTGGTCAGTCCCGTCTCTTCTGACACTGCTGAGCCACAGCTGTGTCCTCAATGAAAGCCCCTGCATGAGATTGGGTGGTTCTTTTCTCTCACATCTGCCTTTTCCTGCTGCATGAAGTCCTGCCTGCTCTATTCATTTTCCATGAGGGGAAAGCCAGAATTGAGTGGTTCGTTCTAAGCAACACTGCAGGAGTTTATTTTGGTACCCTAGGAGGAAGCTCTTCCTGTGCAGACAGCGAGCTGCGGAGGAGCCCTTCCTTGCTTGGTAGCTGGTTCCCAGACCCTATAGGGGGTTTGCGCATCCCCGAGCACCAGGTTTTCAGGCCGTATAGCCCCAAACACTGGGTGAAAGGCTTCCTCAGGACCTTCTCTCTTCCCAGAAAGCAGCTCTGGCAATAGTAATCTGTTTTAGAGGGTACAAAGCAGGTCATGTTCTTGGTACAGTAATTTGGTGAGTACCGTAGCCCCCCCTCTTCCCCTTGCTCCCAGAGGTGATGTTGCCATGTTCATAGAGCTAGGAGGTGCAAGAAGCAAAGATCAGACCTTGGTCTTCTTGCTGCAGAGCCAGGGTTCCCCCCTGTCCCGAATCATGTCAGATGCTTGTGATGATGCAGCTTCGTGGGGAGGTTTCTGAGATGTGAGGGATGCTCACTGATACACATCCGCATGCACACATGCACATTAACCCACTACTTCCAGAAATTGAATGTGAGTTCTCTGCCTCCCAGGGGAATCCCCCTTAGGGATCCACAGCCAAGCTTCGTAAGTCCTTTGGCCATCCCAGTGTTGAGAGCCAGGACCTTCCGCAGAGGAGAGACCCCAGAAACAAGAGCGACAAAGCTCACACCGGGGGAGACGAGCAGGTTCCTTGCTGCTTCTGCCTCAGCTTCTTGGGCCTGGGGCCCAGGTCTCCCTTTGAACCCTCTCCTCCTAGAGCCCTAGGCTCAGTTAGGAATCTTGCCTCAGACCCTTCTCTCTCAGGTGACCCTGGTAACTCAACTCACCTCACCTTCCTTGGCCTCAGTTTCCTCATCTGTAAAATAGCGTTAATAAGACTTTACAGGGTTGTGGTGGGTTTCTAATGAGAAGACACAGGTCAAGCTTCAAAATGCCATATAAGTGCTAGCCATTCTTGCTCTTGTTCTTCTCCCAGAAGTAGAAGTGACCAAGGCCATGTCCTTTGTACTCTGATACAAATACACTATCTTAAAGAGTGACATGTCTTCGGGCACTCCCTCTGGATCCAGAGTTTTGAGCCTGGAATCTACAAACTTTTTTTTTTTTTTTTTAATAATTAGTTTCCTTTGTAATCCTCTGTGTTTCAAGTGTGTAAATATATTCTGACAAGAGGTGTGTAAGATTCCCCAGATTGCCAAAGGCATCCAGAACACAAATAATTAATCCCTAATCTTTATGCCAGTTCTCCCTATCCTTAGCTGCAACTAATCTTGGTTTTCCATCCTCAGATACACTCGATTGTACCAAACCCCCTCAGCAGTATGTGCTGGGCCATCCTTACCACATTCTCTATGTCCTACAAGCTCCTGATCTCACCTATCCTCTCATTCTCAGCAAATTACTGTGCCCTCTACTTGATGACTGTTTGACATAAGGTCCCTCAGCAGAACCTCTCTAGAGCTTGATGCCTTTTCCCTTTTTTTTTTTTTTTTTTTTTTTGGTGGTAGAAGAGGAAGTTTTTTGTTTGTTTTAATTTTTTATAAAATCTAATTCCTTCACATCACATTATTCTTTCTCTTTCTCCAAAACCTCATTGTCTTAAGTGCTTTCTTCTTGAATAATCGGTCCTTTCACTAACTTCATTCCTTCTGTATATGAACATGTTCAGTTTTCCAGCTTTTGAGGGAGGTAGAGATAGGGAAGTCTTAAGGAGAAAAGGATTCAGAAAGCCTTTGGCTTGGTTCAGAGGAGCATAAGAAGATTACCTAACTGAAGTGGGGACCAAATGAAGTACAATCACTTGAATGTCTAATGAACACAGTGAGCACGTCTGTATTATTTTCTTCAGCTCCATTATGAGGGGCGGTGTAGGAACCAGTGGACAAAGAGAAATAAAGTCAACTCTTCCACTGATTCTTGGGCTAAAGTGCCCACCAACTACAAGCTTAATCTTGCATTTTAGAATTTTTTCTAGGATGGACATGCACAGCAATTTGATATGACAGTGGCTCAGAAATGTCATGGAAGCCTCATTTCAGAGAAGACAAAATAAAATCTTCCTAGAAGAGGTTAAGGTACTAGGAATAGAATTCAAGGTTCCACTGGGGGGAAGGCAAAGAACATCACAACTAGAGGGCTGGCACTGTGGTACAGAAGTGGCCAGGTGATATTATAGAGACCTGGTTCTAGGCAAGAGGGGGAGAATAAACAGTTATATAGTGCCTACTATGTGCTGGCAGAATGCTAAGTACTTTTTATAAATAGCTCATTTGATCAACACAACAATTCATCAAGGAAGAGATGTTATCCCCATTTACAGTTGAGTTAATATATCTTCAATGACTTGCTGAAAGTCACACAAGTAGTAGGTGTCTGGGGTCAAATTTGAACTCAGATTTTCCTGATTTCAGACCCAATGTTCTATTCATTGTACTACCAGCTGCAATATGAGTTAAAAGCTCATCTTGAACCCAGTGGAAACTTGCCATGATTATTAAGAATTCTTTACTCTGTGACTCAGCAATCATACTTGCAGATTCTCTCTGGAGCCGGGGATGTACTTTTTTCTAGCCAGAGGACTTAAGCTCATTTAGAGCATTAGAGTATTCAAGTGGTCTCCTTCAAGGCTTTTTAACCATGTGGGAAAACCATTCTCCTTCAATTTTTTGTTAAAAAGGAAGCAATAGGAACTGAGTTGTATTACTTTGTCTCTGCTGGATGCATTAATGTTGGATCGTCTGCTTCCCCCGCCCCCGCTCTTGTTTGTCTTCCCATCCTGTGGGTGTCAAGAAAATAGATCCGTGTGAATTGTCTTATTCCCTTATTGAAATCCTTTCCTATTCTTCTCACATGGTGCAACTACAAGGTCATCTACTTCTTGAGCAAGGAGAGATGGTCCATTCTCCCTCCACACTCTCCTAGGGATACTTCTTTTATGGATTTATCCCATTGTGCTTGGTATTATATTAATTTTTGTACAGATCATCTCCCTTGGTTTGGTGTAAGTTCTTAGAGGCAAAGTACTGTCTTAATCATCTTTGCAGCTCCCTTAGGGTTTTGCATGACTCATTGTATATAAGCATTTAATAAATAATTATCTTTTGAATAAATGCTGTTACCATGGAATCATAGGATCCAAGTTGGAGGGCACATCAGAGGTCATCTAATCCAACCTATACCTAAGCAGACACCACTTCTCCAGCAGCCTTCATGAAGCAATTATTTAGCCCACGCCTTCATGATCCTTCTATACAGTTCTTTCTGCTTTTGGAATGGTTCTTTTCATTAGGAAGTTTTCCTTTTTATATGTGAAGCTGAAACCTCTCTCGGCAACTTCCACGCATTATTTTCAGTAGTTTTTGGCTAAGCAAGGCTAGTCTGATCTGTTTTCTACATGAAAACCCTTTAGGTATTTGAAAATAGATTCCTCCCTAATTCCCCACCTCAAGTCCTTCAGTCAGTGCTCCTATGAGGAGCTACCAGGCAGGACCCATCACTGCTTTGGACATTCTTCAGCTTGTTAAAGGTCTTCCTAAAACAGTGCCCTGACCTGAATACAGTACTCTAGAGGCTGTCTTTGGGGGTAGCAGAGAAAGTGTCCTAGGGTGCAGGGAGCAGTGTGACGTACCTAGAGGTTAGAACTAGGCAGCAGAAGGCAGCAGAGAGCCATTGAAGCTTCCTGAGCAGAGGGTCACTGGGCATCAGGGACAGATAAAGAGAACGGCTTTAGGCCAGGACACCAGGGGGCCAGCCAGAAGGAGGTTATAATAGGGAAACAAGGTAAGCAGGGCCAGCCACTCATGATGAAACATGCTCTCCACCTGCTGATGGGTGATCCTCAGGGTAGATTGAGACACACATATATACATATCTGTGTCTATGAATGACATGGTGAATGTGGGAATTTTCCTTAATTATGCATGTTTATAACGGTGTTGTGTTTTTGTCTTCATTTCTCAAAGTAGGAGATGGAGGGAGACAGGAGTTTGGGGTTTGTTTTTTTTTGGGGGGGGTGGAGGATTCTAATTTTAAAAAACGGAACCAGGTCTTTGTTACTTCCTTTGCCTTAAAGAGTAAAATTAGTCTTAAAGGAGGTAAAGCATTTATCATTCTCTGTGATTTTAGCAGAGCCAAGAACTACTGCAGATCTCGGTATTGTTGAAGGGCCACCAACCGCCCACCTACACACAGTTGCTGTAATATCCTACCTCTGAGCCAATTTCTAGAACTTGGCACCAGTCTTTGTTCGGGTTTGGTAGTCTACAATATTCTTCCACCAGAACATTGCTTCTGTTCTCCACCCTCTCCCCTGCTTCCTGCCTTCTATTTCTGGTTTTCCTGCTGGGAATATAGCTCCTTGATTTTCAGTGCTGTTTGACTACTCCGTTTACCTACTCTGTTGCCTTAAATTATGTCACATGCTTCCATTGCCCATGTTTTAGTAACAAATTTACATGCCACTAAATATATTATGTCTTTGTAGTCAATCTTATTAAAGTATAAAAACAAACAAACAAACCTATGAAATGTAAATTTTCTTTACATACTGTTCAGTACACTTTTGTTTATGGAGATAGAATGTATGTGCATCATTCCTATTTCTCTCTGGATATTATTTCTGACTAATTAGTGAGTCTTTTCTCTGAAGTCCTTCTTGTGTTTTGTACTATCTTACCTAGCAGAACTGAGAATTCTGAGGCTCCATCTCATACCCATCAGATTAGTGAAGACAACCAAAAAACAGAATGATAATTGTTGGAGGTCATTGGAAAAAACATTGATAGAGATCAATGTATCATTGATGGAGATGTAAACTGGTATAGTTGTTCTTGAAAACTGTTTAGGCTCGCACCTTCAAAGTCACTAAATTGTCCCCTTTGCACAAAACCACTGAAATCTGTGTCCCAGAGAGGAAAAGGACAAGCCATGTATAAAAGCAGTTATATTAGCTCTTTTTGATATAACAAAGAATTAGGAACTAAGAGGATCCTGGATATTAGAGGATATTAGTAGGATATTATTGAGCCATTAGAAATGACAAAACAGAAGGCTCTAGAAAATATTGGGAAAATTTATTTGATTTGATATGGGTGAAATAGTCAGCACAATTTATATAACAACTGTAATTCAAAGGAAAATCATTTTGAAAGATATGAGAACTCCAATTATTAACAAGCTATGATACCAGAGGACTGATGGTGAAGCACGCTACCTTCCTTGAAACAGACAAGGAATAGATTTAATAGATCTAGGTTCTAGACTAAGACACAGTGTGGGAATTTCTTTTGCTTAATGCATATTTGCTTCAAGGACTTCATTTTTCTTTTATTTTTTCTAGTAGAAATGAGTAGGAAGGTGAGAGGTGAATAAGAATAGGGAAAGAAAGGATAAAAAGAATGAGGGCATAAAGGCATCTGTTTTTGAAAAAAATGTAGAAAACAGAAAGAAGCACAGAGAAGCTGGATAGCTTCGAAAATGTCAAATTGAACTTAAAAATTTGTACATGATAGAAATCTGCAGTTTCATGAACAGTCTTCTTTTTCTGTTCAGGTAAATATATGAAAACGTTCATTTTATTGAAGTCTTTTAAATTAATAATTTAGTTTTGTAGTTGATTCTTCCTCTCTCGCCAGCCATTTACAACTTAAAGCTCTCTTGATCAGCTCCTCAAGGTGGTTTTTTGTTTTGTCTTGTTTTTTTGCCGAGGCGATTGGGGTTAAGTGACTTGCCCAGGGTTACATAGCTAGGAAGTGTTGTGTCTGAGGTCAAATTTGAACTCAGGTCCTCCTGACTTCAGGGCTGGTGCTCTGTCCACTGTACCACCTAGCTGCCCCTCCTCAAGTATTTTTTACAGACCTCTATTTGATGTAATAAATGCTTGACAAAGAGCCTATAACACATGCACTTGTCCAAGTTAAATTGCTTTCTCAAATGATAACCTTTTAAACCAGTTCTTCATTTCCCTTTTAAATGCCCTTCCCTTTAATTAGCAGTTAGAATAGGAGACATTTATCCCTCAGTTCATCAGTTTTCTAATACTTTATAATCTCTAGCAGTATTTTCTAGGTTCCTTTTTACAGCATTGTTTGGTGCTGTCATGTCTTCAGAAGTAGTCCTCGGGTGTGGCAAATCTTACAAGGGTCCCTACCATGCCCCAGAAGCATCTTTGAGAAAGTTACATGCCTCCTCTGGAACATATTTTTACTTTCTAATTTCTTTGTAACATTAGGTATAGATTCATTTGGAATTATTTTTCCTCTTTGTTTTCTTCATTAAGGGCATGTACTCTTTCAAGATTTATTCTCTCTGATAAGCAAGAGGATGAAAAAACATTCTTCTATTCCTTTTACCTTTTCTTCAAATTATAAATCAGTCTGTATTTTGTGCACTTTTAGTAGTAGTTAATTCAGCTAATTGGCAGGAAAAAAAAGCATGTAATATAGTCTTTACAAATCACTAAGATGTTTTCCTTTGTGATAAAACTAAGATCCTTAGTTTCTTGTCATGCTTGCTAACTCTTGGCTGAATTGGTTGAATTATTTTATTTATGCACAGAGGGCACTTAAGTAAGACTTTTAAAATAATGTTTTCTTGCCTTTTCACCTAATAACTGATTCTACTTATTCAGGTACATTTGATCTGCAATTATTAGATTGCTGCTCACCCCCTTATGGAAACAATACTTGCTCTCTGCTGTTGTTTCCCAAAAGGCCTTTCATAGAAATCTAACTGGCCAGTTATTTGTTTCATTACTACCCATCTTAAAGCCATCTTAATAGGTGAGTAAGAGTTAGGGGAAAATATAATTATTTCCCTTTTAGATAGTTGAATTTGAGGTGGCAAATAAGTTGTACAGAAATGCAGGGAGTTAGATTTGAAGGTTGTCAAAAAGAAACCATAGATTTTGAGCTGGGAGGGATTTTAGAAATTATGTAATCCAGCTCTCATTCTTCAGTTTGACAAACTTGCAGATTAAAAAAAGACAGAAACAAAAACAAATTAGTTTTGTTTTTTTAGAATTTAGAAGCAGGCTCCTGCCCTTTCTCAATGTTCTCCAGGTTTCATCTACTTTCATGGCTTCAAAAGTTTATTATTGGGGGGGAAAACACTAAGAAAGTAATCTCCAGAGACAAAACATTTAATTCAGGGGAAAAATGGCCCCAGTGTCCTGTTGTTCGTTGTCTGATTTACATAGAACTGGCAGAAGAACTTTGAAATTAAAAACTAGAGAACTTTGAACCACAGAACTATTTGAGGTTATTGGACATTACTGGAACATAGTCAGCATAAATATAATACATTAGTACATTTATTGAGCTCCCACTGTGTTAAGCACTGGGCATATAAGTAAGAATAAGACAGTTCCTGCCTTCAAGGAGCTTATAATCTAATGGGAGAAGATAGCACCCAAGAAGAAGTTAAAAAGGTGGGGAGGAGATGTAGGTGCTTTATTCAGAGATATGATGGTGGAGTTATAACCAAACCGGACAGTTAGTGGGAAATTTAAGGCTTGTGTTAATAATTGTGAACTAGAAGTGAGATCTTTCACAAAAGGGGCTCAGCCACAGGAAAGCAGGTCTAAGAAAAAACCTCTGAGCATACCAAGAAGTATGATCTCTATCCAGGTGCCTTACTAATGTAGTACTGTACCCTGATAGACATTATTGGTGGAAGTGAGTACCTCAGAATTGTGAGTGGGATGTTATGCTACAATCTTGTCTTTCCTTCTATTTGGTAAATGTTTTAATTGCATTAATGGAATCACCTGGCTGATTTGTTACATCTGAAACACAGGTGTGGACTTAGGAACTACAGTATATAAGTAAAAGAGTAGCTGCCTATCAGGGTTATCCCTAATATTTGGAGTTGTACCTCTTTGCAGAACCCTAGCTTGACAGCCATCATGGATACAGGTTCTAATAAATGAGGTGACCTGGGAATAAAAGAGAGGTAGGGTTGGTCACCTGCTGCAGGGTGTTATAAATCAAGGCACAAAAAGAGGATGAAAGCTGAAGAAGATGTGAGATTCTACCTAGGGAATATATTGATAGTTCTTGGTACCTGAAGAAATATCATTATCTAATTGTGGCATTTCGTAATTCAAAAAGGTCAAAATGGGAAGGGCAGAAAATAAACACTGATACAGCACCTACTGTATGCCAGGCATTGTACTAGTACTAGGTACTGTTACAGAATTTTCATTTGATCCTGACAACAACCTTGGGAGGTAAGTGCCAAGAAAGGAGCACACAGTTCTATAGTAGCAAAGACCTGGAAACATAGATAGATACGTATTGATCAAGGAATTTTGGCACACAGATGAATTGAGATATTACTGCATGATAAAAGAAAAAAAGAATTTTTGAAGAACTCAGAGAAACACAGGAAGACTTAAATAAACTGGTACAAACAAAACAGGCAGAACCAGAATATATATAAAACTATATAATGATGACCAAAATAGGAACAAACAACAGAAATAAATAGCGTGATATTATAATAAGTAGAGATGGCCCTAGAGAAGAGATGAAACCTGCCCTTTAGGAAGATCACTTCGACAGTTGAGTGGAGGGAGGACTCCAGGGAGGAGAAGCTTGAGGCAGGCAGACCCACCAGAAGCTAGTCCAAGAGCCCAAGCAGAAAGGACTCGACCATGTTGGGGCCAGTGTCAGTAGAGAGAAGGGTGTGTATTTGAGAGATTGCATAGGTGAAATCAAATAGGCCTTGGAAATTGGACATGGAATGTAAGAGATAGTGAGCAGTTGGAAGCTTAAGGGACTAGAAGGATGCTGGCTGCCTTGATGAAAACATGGAAGTTTGGAAGGAGGGGGAAAGGTAGAGGAGGGATTTGTAAATAAGGTTTCAGGCATATTGAGTTTAAGATATAGGGGACTTCTCCTTTGAGATGTCCAGTGGACAGTTGGAGGTACAAGACTGGAGGTCAGTAGAGAAGTTAGACCTGGATAAGTAGATGGGAATTTTACTAGCATAGAGATGATAATTGTATCCATGAGAATTGATAAGATCTACAGATGAAATAGCATAAAGGGAGTAAAGAAAAAGACCCTTAATAGAGCGCTCTGGGACGTTGGATAGAGAGTCTGACCTGGATGACAAACCAGCAATCAATGAGAGCGATAGGAGGAGAACCAGGAAAGAGCACTGTCTTGAAAACCTAGAATGAAGAGAGTATTGCTGAAAAAAGGGTGTTCAGCAATGTCCAAGGCTGCAATAACGTGCAGAAGATTGAGCATTGAGAAAGGGCCTTTGGATTTGGCAATTAACGGATCAACAAATCACTTTGGAGACAACAGTTTGGGTTGAATCATGAGACTTGCATCCTGAGTGTATAGAGTTAAAAGGAGAGTTAGAGGAAAAGAAACCTTTCTGGATATCTGTTTCCTTACCTGTGAAATAAGGGTGTTAGACTGGATGACCTCCAAGATCCTTTCAGTTCAAAATATATGATCTTAGTAACCTTACCTTAGTAACCTTAGTAATCCTTTATGCTATTTATTTTGGACATGGAGATAAACTTAAAAAACACAAAACTATCGGGCTAATTTATGGCCCTAAGGATGTGTATCGCTAATAAAATGTTTTAATACTCTCCCTAGACCTGAATGTTTCCAATATATTTAATATAAAATCAAGTGTATCCTTTCTTGTTCATATTGGAATGAGAAGGGACCATCAAATTCAAAAGTTCTTAGTCTGGGTTTCCATAAATGTTTTAAAAAATAACTGCATTTCAATATATATGTAGCTTCCTCTATAATCCTGTATATTTCATTTCATGTATTCGAAAACATGATTCTGAGAAAGGGTTCATAGATTTAACAAGACTGATTGAGGAATCCATGAAGCAAAAAAAGTTAAGAATCTCTGATTCTAGCACAATGCTCAACTAAAGCGCAAACTAGTGCCCCCTTTGCAGCCCCCATCATTCCAACTAGCTAACAAAACTTTATGAACTTTCCATCTATTTCTTCATCCATCTCATCAATAAAAAAGTTGGGAAAAAAAAGTAGAAAACTATCAGGTTGTTAGAAATCTTTCTTCAAAACAACATAAATTCATTAATGACACCAATACCCTGTGGATTCAGTTGAGTGTGAATCCATTAATCCACATCTTTTTACCATACTTTTCTCTATTTTGTACATACATGTCAAATCAAATTCAGATCACTGTGTCAAAAGCAATGATCTACCTTGTAGACTTTGTTTAATAACTTTGTTTTTGGTGAATCTGTACCTTGTAATTATTACTTCCCTAACACCAATAAAATATTAATTTAACCATTGTAGATATGTTTGAGGTGACTGACACGCTCATCTATCTTTAGTTTATGTAATTCGACCTTTTTCCCTTTTTAAAAATTAGGACATTTGATTATTTCCAGTCCTGGGTCATCTCTCACATTCTCCATCATTCCCTAAAGATTAGTAGCAGCAGCAGCAGCAGCAGCACATCAGTCACAATTAGGAGTTTTCAGCCCCATGCAGTAAGCGAGTCTGGTCCTAAGTTCATGGAGTAATGGATCTTGTTGGCCTTGGAGCCATGAAAACCTGATTCCCAGCACTCCTCTTCCCCCACCCCCCCAAGAAGGTATGTGACCTTAGGTAAATCAGCCAACCTCTCAGTGTTGCTTAAGTGCCCAGAAGGTGGTGAGAATGACCTTATGCAGTAGCTCTCTTTACTAGTGAAATCACAAGTATAATCACTGCTCTTGTAATATAAGTGATCTCAACTCTGTTAGAGGATTGAGATACTCTTAGAATATAAGACCTTATTTCTCTTTGGTTCCTAACTTAGCAATGGAGAAACTTGATGTGCACCATTCTTTCCTAACCTACTGCTGCACAGGACTCATTCTGCTGAGAGAACCATTTTTCATCTGCTTATTTTCCTTTTAACTTTTAGAAAATTCTTATTAATTATTCATTAATTTTGAATAACTTCCACTTCTAAATATATCCTTAGCAAGTCATCCCTTGTAACAAAGAATAGAAAGTAAGAGGAGAAAGTTCAGCAGAATTAATCACTTACCTATGTGTCCATGGGCACCTCACTTCCTTGGCTGGGCCTGTTTCTTCATCTGTAAAATAAGGGGATTGGATTAATGCCCTCTGAGTTCCTTTCCCAGGCTAACTTCATCAGTTACATATTAGGAAACGGAGAATTGAGAAAATCTAAAACATTAGACCAAGCTACCCTGATAACTAGGCTTCCTGAATGCTCGTTCTTGACCAAGAGAAAAGGCATCTTTGAGAACCCTTCAATCTTTCTGATTCCCATTCTTTATACTTCAATAGAAGGTTTCTAAGAATATTTTAGTGTAATGGAGCTATCTATAAAAAGGCATTTAAAACAAAAGGAAAGGGAAAGAAATAAAGTAGACCTGTGTATATCTCAGTGGGTATTTGTACTATTTTGTTCCATCATGTACCTGGTGTGAATTTGTAAGCTGTGTAAAATGGTAGAAGTTTGTGTTCCCAGTAAACTACTAAAGGCCAAATCATATCATTGTCACCTATTAGCAATATTGTCAGACAACTTTAAATGAACATTGATATTCACTAGTTTTTTGTAAAATTCTTATTTACACTTATCATAGAAAGGCTAGCTTTCTGTCACTCAGTAAGAAAGCATTTATGAAGCAACTGTGCTCAAAGATAAAAATAAAACCTGCCCTTGGAGGAGCAATATGTGATCACAAACATGCAGGGCTGAACCTCTGGTCTCAGGAACGTCCTAATCCATGAATCCTAACATAGGAGCTCAACAGGATCATAAAGTCCAGTTGTCTGCTCCAGGCAGCTCATGTTACTGAGGAGGGATGTCAAGCCAACAAAGTGACTTACCCAACGTCATACAATGAATAAAGAACTGAACTAGAACTGAAATCTAGGCCTTTTGCCTCTTGGTCCAGTGGTCATCCATTGTACTACAGAAATAGGGACTATCCCTCAGGAGCCTTATAATCCATCCCTTGCTGGAATTAGATGAAAAAGTTTTACTGAGAGAACTACTATGTTCTCTCAGTATGATATTTCAATTCTGAAACTGACTGCTCTTAAGAAAATAACATCTTAAGAAAATAAAAATCTCTTCTGAGATTTTTAGTTTGAGAAAAAGAGAGAAAACAATTTTGTTAGCATAGGAAATTTTTCCTTTTTGAAAAAAGCGTTCTGTACCATCTACCCTCATGCTTTTCAACTTAACCATATGTCATTGTAGAAACCTGATACAAATGCTTAAAATGCTAACAGATGTAGTGGATAGAATGACATGGAAGGAAAAAAATAGACATCCGCCAGTTGAAAATGAAGTTAACACTGTAACCATCCAAGTAGATTACTAGACTTTTAAGACAGCTTTCTGTGCATGTCTTTAGATGTGTATTGTTATTAATTAATTCATCGTTAACTTCAGCCAGTGTTCCACACATGAAAAATTCTTGCTTTATACAGATCTTTACCTAATAGATTTGTTCCAGAAAGGTTCTATTTAAATTAAACTTCTAAAAATTGAGTTATTTCTTTCCTTGTTTCATATTAAAATGTTAAGATACCTTGATTTTGTTTCTGATTGAAATTCTTTGATATATAAAATCCTAGGGAATTTCTTTAGAAAACACCAATTTGAACAAATCCTTTAGAGGATGAGAATAATTGAACCTTTATTTAGTTAGTATTTGATAAACATTTTGTTTATACATAAATGTTTATCAAATTCAATATGTTAAGAAAATTAAATTTGGTATACTATATAGGATATTATATTGAATCTTTAATATTATTTTGCATTTGTGTTGTCCTTGATCCTTTTCTTTTTGTTTTTATTTTTATTGAGACCTTTGTTTGTACATGATCATATTCATTCCTGAATATGCTCCTCCCACAGTCCAACAATTCTTCCCTTGTAACAGAAGCTAAAAGGGGACCGGGGGGCACAGTTCTCCAAAGTCTCCCCCCCAACATATCCGTATAGTGTATATAATATCCCCAAATCATGGTCCCCCCATTTCTTCAGTGAAAGGAAAGGAGAGATCCATGTTTCTCTCCTGGGCCAAACTTGGTTATAATAATTAATCACACAGAATTCTATTTCAGAATCTGAGTTTCACTTTATTATTCTTTTTTTTTTTTTTTTTTTTTTGGTCATTGTGTCTCTTGTTTTTCTGGTTGTGCCTCATGTATCTTCCCATGTTTCTCTGGATTCTTTTTATTTGTCCTGTCTTTCAGCCCATAGTCCATTACTGTCATGCCTCACTATTTAGCCATTTCCCATTTGATGGATGCCTACCAGCTTTCTTTGCAGTTCTTTGTTACTGCTGCTTTAAAAGGCTCATTTGGCTTAATTAGCTTTTCCAAAATAATTTCTGATACATTAACTTATTCAAACCTTAAAGTAGGCTTCAAAATTTTGTGGCTATGATCGTACATTACTTTCCCCGTGTTTGTTGTCTTGTTGAGAATTAATCCGAAGAAAATCTAAGTTCTGACATTGAATTTGGGTTGACAGTTGTAGACCTAAAGCATTCTGCTTTAGTGTTCAATGCTGTGTAGCTAGCCACAGTTTGGGCTTGCTTCCCTTAGTAGCTTAGCAGAGGGTGGGAAGCTCTGTTTAATCAGCTGTTGGTCAATACGGAACTTTTCCAAATTAGATGTAACTTGAGTGAATTAGAGGAGAGCTTATATAGTGGTAAGTGAAACTTGATTCTCATGGTCTTATTTAATTCTATACAGGCTCCCCCTAAGAATAATAAGTAAGGTTACATTTCCTTCTCTCTGTTGTACATTTTATTAAAACTTGAAGTTACTACAAAAGCAGATCTGACCTGTAGTCTTAGAGGGGGAATAGCCCCATACAGACACAGAGAGAAAATCTTGATATAAATATTTGTTTCTATTTTCTAAGGGATTGGATACCAAATATGACTCAGTCCTAGATGGAAGGGCATCTCAAGTTGATGGCATGGGATAGAAAAAACATTCACATTTTAGTGTTTGGTTTATTTTTTTAGTCTGGATCTGTGATCCTAGCATTCCCATATTGATCATAGCAAGACTCCTCCTCTATGTCCCCTCCCATTTCCTTGCCAAACTGAACTTATTTTAAAATTCATGCCCCTGTGGGGATGAAGGGAAAAACCGTTAAACACATCTTTGCTTGATTCAGCTACATCTTCTACCCTCTCTTCTGTGTTCTCAGATACACGTTTGCCCCTCCTCAGAAGAGTGATCATTCCTACCCTTTTCTTCTTCCACAAATGAGGACAGGATCCCTGTGCCACATCCTTAATAATTTATCCCAGTGTTCCCCCCCGCCCCCAATCCAGATTAGAACATTTCTTTTGCCATAACTATTTGGTGCTATATTTGGGAAAATGGAGAGTCAGGCCTCTGAAGGAGATGCAACTCCAAAAGAAGATCCCAAAGCTGACATGGGGTGAGCAGGAGACGGTAGTGACAGCTAGCTCTCTGAATGTCTCTGCTTAATAAGGAACAAACTCCCTAGGTGTTTTAGAGGAATTGTTGATTTGTCTAGAGATTAGAGGAAGAGATGATCAGAACAGCTGCCCAGTCCCTGATTCTGATCAGAAAGGGGAAACTGGTTGCTTAAGTAAAAATGACAGTCTGTATAGTGATGAGCTTTCAAGTGATCAGCTTATGCTGAAGAAGGCATGATGTTCCATGGACTACTTCAAATTATAGGCCAATAGCCTTGACTTTAATTCAGGTTGAAATTCTTGGACACATTTATAGAGCATTGTTTTCTGAGCACTCAGAAAGGGCAATAGTGATTACTGTAAACTTTCAAGGATTCTTCAAGAACAAGTAGACTTCAAGTTCAGTGTAAGTTAACAGTGTGACTTGACAGCTAAAAAATGCTTTTAATAAAAATAAAATTTCTCTCAATGCAAAATAATTATAAGTCAGATAAAGTACTTGTTCAGACTAAGACCACTTGGGAGAACATTAGAAAAAATCTGACCTCCATAGAGGGGTGGTCTGACTTGACTAAAGTGCAGATTTTGCTGCATCCTCAGATAAGTCCTAGAAGCAGTTGTGCTGGGTGGCAACCTCAGCTCCAGGAACTTTTGCCCTACATTGTAGTGTCAAATGCTGATCGAGGGAATATTAAAAGAACCTTTATTGGTGCTAAATACAGGGCCCAAGTTCACTGAATAAAAACCATGACAAGCCTGATGAGTAGTCACAGAGAATCAGGGGTTCAGATGTGGGTTCAAACTTGGAAGAAGATAGCAACATTAAAACAGCTGTCTCTACTTCAGAGAAAAATATAAAGTCATCACAAGCCCCCAAAAGGCTTTGAATAAGAGAGGTTAAGGGAAAAATGGGGGGAGGGGAGGGTAGTGAAAATTATGAAAAGAAAATCAACCAATTGGAAAAAGTGGTCCAGAAAAATATAGAAGAAAGTGACTCCTTAAAAAAGAAGTATAATGACTTCTTAAGACACCTGAAAATATCAAAACAATATAATAAAACAATCAGAATTATGAAAAATAGAAGAGAATGTGAAATATTTCATTAGAAAAACAATTGACCTGATCGAGGAGAGACAATATAAGAATTGTTGGACTAACTAAAAATCATGTTCAGAAAGAGTCTGAAAACTATACTTCAAGAAATTATTAAGGAAATTTGCCCTGAAGTTTTAAAACTAAAGGAAGAAATAGAAATTGAGGGAGAAGGAGAAAGCCCACTGATCACTGCCTGCAAGAGATACCAAGATGAAAATTCACAGGAACATCATAGCCAGGTTATGGAGAAAGTGCTACGAGCAAGAGAAAAAAATCATTCTAAATACTGTAGAGCTATAATCAGTATAACACAAAATTTAGCAGCTTCCACATTAAAAAACTAAAGGGCATGGAATATTATATTCTGAAGAACAAAGGAGCTGGGTTTGCAACCAGCAAAGATGAGTGTAATTGTGCATGAAAAAAAAAATTGAGATTTAATGAATTAAAGGACTTTCAGGTATTCATGAGGAAAAAACCAGAACTAAATGGGAAATTTTACCTACAAAAATCAGAAGAAACATGAGGTAAGCATTAAAGACCAAAAAGAAATTTAAGGTGGTTAAACTGTTTACCTTTTTTAAAAAATTATTGGTTTTTTTGGTTATAGATGTTTATTAACTTTTTAAGTACATGTTTCTTTATGAATCATGTTGAGAGAAAAATCAGAACAAAAGGGAAAGACCATAAGAGGGGAAAAAAACAGGAAAAAAATGAACATAGCATGTATTCTACATGCGAATTACATCCAATCTCCATAGTTCTCTTTCTGGATACAGATGATATTTTCTTTCCAAAGCTTATTGGAATCAAACTGTTTACTTATGTGGGAAAATGTTATTTGTAACTTTAAAAAAAATTTTTTTTTACTAAGATAGTTTGAAAAAATATATATAGATAGAAGAGTTGGTGTTGAGTTGATTATGATGGGTTCATCCTAAAAAAACAGAAGCCTATAGGGAGAGGTAAAATGGCAAAAATTATCTCATACTAAAGAGATGTCAGTTGAAGAGATGTTTACTGTGGAGGAGTGGATTAGGTAGAGAGCAGGTAGTAAGGGAAATATATTTTCCCCTACATCAGAGGGAGTAATATACATCTAGGAGATTATAAAAGTCTTATTAACTTACATGGAAATAGGGTGATGGAATAAGGGAGGTTCTTTTAGAAGGATAAGTGGATTAAGAATTAGGAGAGCAAGTGGTTAACAGACATCTAGAAGGGCATAAAAGATTTCTTAGTTTATAAAGGAATAAGGAGGTGAGAGAATAGGAGAGGGACTTTTAGAAAAGTATGTAGATCAAGAAATTGAAGGATAAGGGTTTCCCCTTAGGGAAACCCTTGAAGGACAAGGGAGGGACTCTTAGAAGGTAGGTGGGTAAAGGAAAAAGTCAGGATTCTTAGAATGGGTGCAGATCAGGGAGGCAGTGGTTTGAAGTAAATTAGATGGAGGTATATGGGAAAAAAGAGAGAGAAGAATAAACAGTGAAGAAAAATAGTATGTAAGGATAGGCAGAACTGGTAACAGTAACTTGATTGTAAATGGGATGAACTCCCAAAACAGACATGTAGCAGAATAGATTAAAAACTAGAATCCAGCAATATGTTGTTCATAAGAAATACATTTAAAAATGAGAGATACACAGTAAAAATAAAGGAGTTGAAGTAGAACTACATGAACATAATTATTATAATTTTCTTTTTATAGCCTTTTATTTTCTCTCTCTCTCTCTCTCTCTCTCTCTCTCTCTCTCTCTATATATATATATATATATATATATATACATACATACATACATGAATAATTTTTGACATTCATTCTTGTAAAACCTTGTTCCAAATTTTTCCCTCCCTTCCCCCATCCTCTCCCCTAGACAGCAAGTAATCCAATATATGTTTTTTGTTTTTTTGCTGAGACAATTGCTAGGTCCTCCTGACTTCAGGACTGGTACTCTATTCACTGCACCACCTAGCTGTCCCCAGTCCAATATATAGTTAAACATGTTCAATTCTTCTATACATATTTCCACAGTTACCGTGCTGCACAAGAAAAATCAGATCAAAAAGGAGAAAAAATGTGAAAGAAAACAAAAAGCAAGCAAACAACAGAAAAATGAGTGGAAATACTATGTTGTGATCATACTCAGTCCCCACAGTACTGTCTCTGGGTGCAGAAGTTTCCATCACAAGACCATTGGAGCTGGCCTGAATTATCTCACTGTTGAAGAGAGTGTTCATCATCGTAAAATCTTGCTGTTGCCATATACGATGATCTCCTGGTTCTGCACACTTCACTTAGCATCATTTCATTCCAAGCCTCTCTGAAGTCATCCTCCTGATTGTCATGAACATAATTATAAAACATTTTTTATACATATATGGACATGTAAATAATTGGCAAATTATTGTTCATGGGTAGGCAGAGCCAATATAATAAAAATGACAGTTCTATTAAATTAATTTGCTTATTCAAAACCATCCCAATTAAATTACCAAAAATTTATTTTATTGAGCTAGAAAAAAATAGCATTATTTATCTGAAAGAACAAAAGATGTAAAAAATGTTAAATAAATTAATGAAAAATATAAACAAGGGAGGATAAGCAAACTATAATATATAATAATAATATCATATTGAACTATAATATAAAGCAATAATTACAAAACCATTTGGTATTGATCAAGGAATAGAAAGATGGATCAGTGGAACAGAGTAGACAGTGTAAATAGTAATAAATGAGTACAGAAAACTTATGTTTGACAAATGTAAAGATTTAAACTTTTAGCATAAGAATTACTATTTGGTAAAAATTGTTGAGGAAACTGCAATGGAGTGTGGTAGAAATTGGGTATATTCTAATATCTTACACCATTTATCAATTTAAGGTTAAAATGGATAGATGACCTAGATACAAACTGATATAAGAAATTTAAAAGAACGTGCAACATATGACCTGTCAGACTTACGGATAGCAAAAGAACTTATGAATAAATAAGAGGTAGAAAGCATTGTGAGATATAAAGTGGATAATTTTGATTATGTAAAATTAAAAGGATTTTGTACAATAAAACAGTGTAGCCAGGATTAGAAGAAAAACAGAAATTCGGGGATGGGGGAACAGATTCTTTTATACAGTTCCTCAGATAAAGGTCTTATATCTCAAATATATAAAGAATTTGAGTCATTCCCCAGATGGTAAATGTTTATCAGATACAAATAGACAATTTTTCAATGAAGAAATCAAAACTATATAGAATCATATAAAAAGATGTTCTAAATCATTGTTGTTTAGAGAAATACAACTAAAACAACTTTGAGATGTCATCATGCACCTGTTAGATCAGCTAAAATAATAGAAGAGGCAAATGACAAATGCTGGAGATGTGGAAAAATTGAAACACTAATACACTGTTGGTGGCACAATGAACTGATCCATTTTGGAGAGCAATTTGGACTTAAATGCCCAAAGATTTATAAAGCAGTGTATACCTTTGGAATCAGCAATACCACTATTAGATTTGTTTTCCAAAATGATAAAGGAAAAAGGCAAAGAACTTATATTCATAGTGGCAAAGAACTGGAAACTGAAGGAATGCCCATCAGTTGGGGAATGGATAAACAAGTCCTTTTTTTTTTTTTTTTTTTTTTTTTTAATCCTCTTAAGTCTTTTGTTATGTTATTAGTAGTTTGCTAATTTTTAAATCTCTACAAGTAACTCATTTTAATTCTTGCTATAGTCCTATACTTAGTTTATATAAGAATTGAATTAACACAATTATTTCATTTTATAGTGGATAGAATGCTGGGTCTAAGAGTTATTTTCTTACATTCAAATCTGGCCTGAGACACTTAACTGTGTAACCCTGAGGAAGTCACTTCACTCTGCTTGCCTCAGTTTCCTCATCTGTACAATAAACTGGAGAAGGAAATGGAAAACCACTTCAGTTCTCTGCAAAGAAGACCCCAAATGGGGCCAGACATAAGTGAAATGATTGAACAATAAACTTCATGTTCTTGCCTTGCTTCCACTGTCTTTTGCTTTTCTCTCTTTCCTTCTCCTCTCTTCCCCTATTCTTCCCTTTCCTTCCCCTTTATGTCCTTCTCCCTTATTCCTCTTTTCTCCTTTCCTCGCCCCGCTCCCAGGATAATAAACTTAACGTCCCCACAGAAATGTGAAGATTGTGCTCCCTGAACTTGTAAGGCCCTCCTCTAGGGGAAAAAAAAAATGTTATTCACCGGGAAGTCATTGAGAAAGACGGGAGAACAGTGAAGGGCTGATGTGGTAGATGATGCACAAAGCAAAATTGTTGCCCTGAGTAATGGAGCGCATCTTTGGTAGTCAGCATGAAATATCAGGAGTTTCTGTAAACAGATCTTGAGGCAGAACAGAATTCTGTAACCTCCCCTGGGAGGAGTGCCGTGGTCCACTGTCCAGTTACTAGTACAGAATGTTATAAATGGTTGGCGTTTCCTGTGTGTGTGTGTGTATGCATGTGGACACATGCATATATATGTGTGTGTGTATACACACACATATACATACATACATACATACACACGCACAATATTGATTATCAACAGAGAGGCTTGGGTCAGATGAAAAAGTCCAGTTTTTGCGAAATTTGAAGGTACTGCTACCAAAGAAATCTTTAAAAGCCCTTTCCAGGTTGAGGGGGAGAGCCATTTTTAGCCTGGATCAGTACACAGAAGATTCCACTGGGCCTTGCTCAGCTTGAGGGGTTGGGCGAAGGGCAGACGTACATGCTTTAGCCACGTGATTTCGTCAGGGTAGCTGCTGCCAATCCTCATTCCACACTTCCAGTAAACAGACTCCAGCCTATTCTGTTTCATCTTCTGCCCAGTGAATAAATTAGGTCAAACAATTACCACAAAAGGAAAAACAAGACCTTAGGAGGTTGTTTCTGCAACCAGTAAAGTTGCTCAGCAGCTAACAATAGAAGACTAGCCCCAAACCAGTCATGCCCTGACTGATATTTTCCTAAAAATGGTTAATATCTGTGTTTACAAAGACCAAAAGCCTGAATGCTCTCATTTGTTTCCCATCTCTGCTTGAGCAGCAAGAGCTATTCTTGCAGTTAAGGCAGTCTCTAATTAGAATGAGTTGCAAGGGATTCTTTTATTAAATGGGGAATCTAAGACTCATCCAGTTTATAGTATTAAATTCAACACAGCCTTGCCCAGGACATGAAATTTCTCTTTCTGTATCTGTGCAAGTGTCCGGTGTCCAGTGCATTGTATTACTGCTTTAGTTGTAAATTCATGTGTTTTCTTAGATACATTCATTCTTTTATCTCTCCTTGAGTGAGGTTAGAATTCTAGCCTTAGTTGGTTCACATTTCCTAAAAATCATTCTAGCAGCAGATTGAGAATCCAGCAAATACTATTTAGTTTCTTCACGTTGAAAATGGGGTGGGGATCCTTGCTGTGCTTGCAGGTAGATAGTGGATGGTTATATAGTGTTGGGAGAATCTACAGACTTCTAGGGAGTCATGAGGCCTTCCAACAAAAATAATCCTTCTTTATGCTTCACAGTTCCCAGAGAACCAAGAGTTTCACGACCTTCAGAGCTCACATTTATGACCAAACTTTTAGATTTGCCAAGTACCTCATGATCATTATCTCCCTTTACAATTGCTCAGGAGGGCGTGCAAGCCTCCTCAATGTCCAGTGGCACAAAGCACAACCCATTCCTACTTTCTTATCTTGAGGTGCACATCCACATCTAATTATAAGTAACGGTTCAAATATTCTTTCTTCTGTTTTGCACACGAGGAAACCAAGCATCAGACAGCCCTGTATTCACATAGATGGCAAAACTGAGAGACTTTTAGAAATTTATATTCTGGTATTTTTAATAGATTAGGCTGCAAGTTATACAGTTGATGTAGGACTAGACCTAGAGTCAAGAAGAACTGAATTCAAATCCAGCCTTAGACACTTTCTAACTGTGACCCTAAACAGTCACTTAAGTTTTCTTAGCCTTGGTTTCCTCATCTATAAAATGAGGATAGCACCTACCTCTGAGGGTGGTTGTAAGATCAAATGAAAAAATATATATAAAGCATTTTGCCAACTGTAAAGTGTTATATAAATGTTAATTATCATCATCTTCATCTGAATCAATCTGGTTCTGTGACTTTTTTTTTTAAGTGACCTAGACAGCAAAGAATGCAGTTGAAGCCAACAAATAAATTCTAGAAATAGCTGTTGTGATGATGTGTGGTGGAAAAATCAATGATCTCCATTGCTGCTTTAGATACAAATGTCCCAGATTACATGTCATGTAGAGTACAAGTCCCTAAAGAAACAAGATTGGGCTTAACAGACTCTTCTCTTTTCCTTTGTAGCCATACTTTTCATATTCATAGACAAGTCTAGTCAAAGTTCAGGAAATTATGTTTAATGTTTTTAGGTTTGAATGAAATGATAATTTTTCAACAGATGAGAAAAGAGCTTGAGGCAAATCAGAATGTATTTACTTAGAGATAGATTGAGTTGCATCTTAAACTACTTAATGCTGTTTTAATTATTTTGTTTCCTGTCTGAAAGGATTTTGTTCTGTTTAGTCTATACTATGCTTAATTTGATGATTGAAAATCTGATATTTTTGCCTAGCAGAATTTCATAGTTCTTCCTCTCACTATTTTTTAATTCAAATAGACCACATCCATTTCTGCCATCTGCACAGTCTGAATGGAACAAAACAGAAAGCCATCATCATTAAGCTGGATACTCCTTCATGTGTTCTTAATGCATTCCAGATAGTCTTTTAAAATTTCAAGTTTTAGCACCTTTTTAAAGATGGTGCTCTGTTTCTGAGCCCAAAAGGTCTACGATTCACAGCTCCTCTGAGTTTGTTCAAATTACAAACGAGAGTTGGAAAAAAAATTTTTTTCCTTCATTTTTAGCAAGGGCTGGAAAAGGGCAGTTAGAAATGCAGCAATTGCCATAAATAAGCAGGCGAATCATTTTAGAAGGATTGTGGCCTTGAAAAGAGAGCAAGCCTGAGAATGAGGGAAATGTCCAGGAAGGGACTTCATATATGTCTTCGTATATGATTGCCACTTGTCTCCAAATGGTACTAGGTTGTTCAGAAAACAAAAGGTTTTCCTATCAGGTACAAGTGTTTTTAAGCATCAACTTACTATTTATTTATTTACTTACCTTTGGTTTTGTCAGTTAATAAAAAGTAGCATCCATCGTTTTACTCAGAGTACTGACTGTAGTACCAAGAATAAGTTGCATTTGGATCCAGAACTTTAATTACTATGTGATGTTTATGAATGGTGCTTTTTTTTTTTTAGCCAGTGTCTCCTGTTTCTTTTATTCCAGCAGACAGAAGGAGGGGCACAGACAGATGGACAGCAGTCACAGACACAGAGTAGTGAGAATACTGAGAGTAAATCTACCCCAAAACGATTGCATGTCTCCAATATCCCCTTCCGATTCCGGGACCCTGATCTCCGGCAGATGTTTGGGGTAAGTCTCTGGTGTGCATGAGTGCTTAATAAATGCTTATTGAATCAAGATTAGTTGAATCTCATGTCATTTTAAAAGATTTTACAGTTGTCGTGTGAATCTCTCATGAAGAAATGGCCTCACAGGTAGACTGAATAAGATCCTTAGGCCTCAAAAAATTCCATCAGCCTGAAAAACCAAAAGTAGAGGTATATTTAAGGATTCCACTTCCCAGTAATTCTATTCTTTGAAATGTATCTTGGGTACAAAAGAAAAAATTTTTTAGTAACACCTAGATTGCTCTTGCTACTGCCTAGATCTTAGAAGACATGCAGGAAATAAAGTAAGGTATCCACTTACTTATTGCAGAAACTCCCTCTCTTCTGATCACTTTTCTTGACAAGAAAAGTTGGTGTGACAGTCAAAAATGTAAGAGGGTTGAGACACCTTTGTGACTGACTGGTGAGGTCTTAAATCTCCAGTGGAAAACAATCTCATCAACTAAGCATCAAATACTTCTGCCATTTACAAATCATTATGGTCAAAATTACCTGTATGTTCAAAGAAAGTGAATCTTTATTTTAATGCTGCGGTATAAAACAAGAATGAGCAAAGCAGCTCTTAAAATAAAGTAAGTAGACCTGGAATCAGGAATGAAAGATTTTCTGGTAGTAGAAATCATTTTTAAAACACTCAGGGATAGATACCATCTCATACCTCTCAGATTGGCTAAGATGACAGGAAAATGATAAAAATGATGGTTATAATGTGGGGAAACTGGGACTCTAATGCATCGTTTGTGGAGTTGTGAAATGATCCAACCATTTTGGCGAGAATTGGGAACTATGCCCAAAGGGCTATCAAACTGTCCTTTGATCCAGCTGGGTTTGGATCCCACAGAGATCATTAAAATGTGCCAAAAATGTTTGTAGCAGCCCTTTTTGTGGTAGCAGAGAATTGTAAAAGGAATGGATGCCCATCAGTTGGGGAATGGCTGAATAAGTTGTGGCACATGAAGATGGAATATTATTGTTCTATAAAAAATAACGAACAAGCTGATTATAGAAAGGCCTCCAAATATTTACATGAACTGATTCCTCGAGAAACAAGCAGAACTAGGAATACGTTATACACAATAACATGAAGATTGTGTGATGATCAGCTATAAAAGGATTGGTTCTTCTCAGGGGTTCAATGATCCAAAGCAATCCCAATAGACTTTGGACAGAAAATGCCATCTGCTTCCAGAAAGAGAACTAAAGAGACTGAATGTAAATCAACACATGCTAGGTTCACTTCTTTTTTTCTTTTCCTTTTTTTTTTTTTTTTTTTTTTTTTCTCCCATGGTTTTTACCTTTTGGTCTGATTTTTCTCTCCCAACATAATTCATAAAGCAATGTGTATTAGAAATAAATAAATTTACTGAGGGGGAAAAACAAAAACAAAAAAAGTACAGGGATTCAGTATTTTTCTCTTTTCTCAGTGATCTGAGTCAAGTGATGAACAACAGAAAACCAACAGTTTCTTAATTAAGCAAGGAAAAACCCTTAGGAATCACAGTAGAAAAGACAGTGGAAGGAACCTTTTCATGGCCATATTAGTATCTCCTTTAAGCCCACAGACCTCTGGACTTTTGGATAATATTGTTTACAATGTAGGAGAGAATGGGGAAGGGAAAGTGCTCAGTTAACCTTGTCTGCAATCCACCTTTTTTACAGTGGTGAGCAGAGCAAGGTGGAATCCAGGAGGGTCAGAGTCCTGTTGACCTCCTTGAGCAAGAGCTGGTCCTTGGCTGTGGGAGTTTCTGCTTGCTCAGCTTTGGTCCATAAAGGGACATATGGTTTCTGCCCCTGGCTTAGACACCTTAAAAGAAGCAGAGAAGATGGCATTTTCTTCCTCAACTGTGGTTTGATTCCTTGGTTTAGAAAACAAAAATTTGCCCTTTTTTCCCCTCTACTGATCCCTCCCCAAAGCTCATTTACTGGAGTCCCATACTCCTCATGGTGAAAGCAACACATTGTGTTCAGAAAATCAAAAGTCTAAATTCTTGTCTGTGAAGAGCTTAGACTTAAATGACCTTGCTGGCTATGGGAGAACTTTGGTAAATTTCAACTTCTCTTGGTCTCCATGTCCTCATCTGTAAAATGAGGGTAGGAGTGGACCATCTGTCACATCTTTCTAGCTCTAAAATCTCATGGTCCAATTTTAATTTTCAGTCTCTGTTGGCTCTTTGAAATTATTCAAATGAATGCTTCCCACTAGAGTGACTAGCAGCCCATTTTATGACCCAGATGAAAACAGAGAATTTGTTATCTGTATCTGTTGATTTTGGCCTGCTTGGTTTTGCCACTTGGCCACTTAAAGACACATAAACTCCCTTGGCACCATGACAGTGAGTTTACCTTTTATTGCTCATCATTTCACAGAAGTCGTGAGAACCTCTCAACATGTTAGAATAACCTTCAGCCAAGGGGTTTCCCACTTTTCTCTTAGCGTTATTTCCTTTAGATCATATTTCAGAATGCCTAGAGCAATAATATGAATCTGTGATTCCATTGAACAGTTTCACAGAAATGAATCCTTAATTTGCTGAAAAAAGATTTCAGTAGAACAGCACTAGTTAGAAGGTTCTTCTGGACTTCTCTGTCATTTGGATGTGTACTGATTTCTTCACTTCCATCCAAAAGCGAGAAAATCAAAACTTTTCCCAAGATAGTATTAACAGGAGAAAGATTTTAAGAAAAGACATGAGCGGAAAGGACAGAGGAAGGAGAGAACCAGGTTTGCCAAGAGCAGCAGAGAAACCTGAAGGTCATCTGTCTCACACCCAGCAGCGCACAGAATGACAGAGTCTAGAGTTGGAAGAGAGATCATAGCGACCATGTGGTCTCCCCTCCTCAGGAGGCCTTGCCCAGTGCCATCCAGGGAGACCAGCTGGGATTCCAACCTAGGGCTCCTGTCTCCAGAGGGTCTCTGTGCTGGTTTGGAGCAGGTGAATTGTACATGAGTCAGTGATTCTAAAAATGAAAGGAATTAATCCTAATGAGATGGTTAAAAAAAACAAAAATATGAACAATTTTCTAACTATATTCTTTTCCCCTAAAGGTTTTTATAGAGTCCTAGAATTTCTAGCTGATCTAGTTCAGTACTTTTTTTTCCAGACAAGACTGAGCCCTCTCCCCCAAAAGTTGTCTAGACTTGCATTTATGTAGTGTTTTCCCCCAGTAGCCTGGGGAGGCTGGTAGCACAAATACTGTTCTCCCCGTTTTACACAGATGAATAAAATGGTGACCTTGATTCTTTGAAGACCCCAAGAAACATCACCAATCCATATCAGAACTGAGATTCAAACTCAGGTCTTCTGATTCTGTATCTACTAAACCATGGTGCCCCACTCTTGTAGCAGTCAATTCTAGGCTTTATTAGTAATAACCATCATTTAGATTTTTGTCATCTAAACTGCTTTTACTTGGAGCCCATTTGTTGTAGTTCTGGGATTATTGTGTTTTTGGTGGTGATTAACAACACACACACACACACACAACTAACCAATTCTCTTGGATGGTATATAAGCTTGGGACTGTCTCAAGATTGGTGTATCCCTTTTGGACCATTGTATCAACTCTTTTAGCCTTTCATATAGGAGCTATTTTCATCTTTTCCCTCATTTTATTTGCCCTTATGTATACCCTTCCAGTGTTCATAACGAACTAACTAGTCCTGCCTCTGCTGGAAGTATTATTGCTTTCTCCACAGTATATCCCTAAGGCATTAAAATGATAAGAAAAAAAAAGAAAAATAGCGGGAATAGAAAGGATGGTATGAGTGTGTATGAGTGTGGGTGTGCTCAATCCTAGAAATTTTAGGAAACCCACTAGGTTGTTTGTTTTATATATATTTGCATGTGTATGGTGTATACATACATACATACATATATATATATATATATATATATATATATATATAAAATTTCCTATCTTGAGTTTGAATTATCATTTCCTTTAAATGGCTTTCTTTATTTGAACTTTGAGACATTTTATTTTTGATAGGCTATTTATCTAAATTGTCAAACTCAGTGTTGCCTGAAGATCCATGAGCACTCCATCAATCCATTCATCCAAATCATTGATTAAATGCATTAATTAACACAGGATTCCCCAGTAGTACAAACTAGGTTTTGAATGTGACCTTTTAACCATTTGTGTGGTTTCTGAGAGATTGGTATATCTTTGTATCCCAACTTCATTTTTCTATATGATAAATATCTAAAAGTTATTACTAAGAACTTATCCAAAACTTTCTTTTAAGAATTAATTTTTGCTAAGTGAGATTTGTTCCTTACACAAAAGGGTTTAAAAAAAAAAAAAAAGGTAATCATCTCTGTGTGATTGGAAGAACCCTTTAAAAATAGGCTTTTCCAGAAGGCCTGAGGAAGCAGCCAGTCTCAGATTTTAATCTCTGATAACAAAGTTAAACTCAGTGTGTCATCTTGGGCTGTCCAACTTACTGCTGTGGCCTGGAAGAACTTCCTACATCTAGATGGATCACTTCTCAGAAAAATAATGCATAGTGTTCTTACGTGATGCAACTTTGTTGAGGAAATTAAAGACTTAAGGACACCGTAGTGATACGATAGATAGAGAATCAGGAGGACCTGGAGTCAGATGTTACTAGCTGTGTGACCCTGATAACCCTGATTGCTTCCCCTCTCCTCTCCCCACCTCCCACTCAGGATTATTAATGCTCTCAAGACTGAAAACAAGAACAGAATTTAATAGGTTCTTTTAGAGTCCTTGGTGCAATATGACCCTTATTGATAGTAGTCAAGTTTGTTTTTTCATGCCTGATTTATTGGATGGGGCCAGGAAGGCAGAGAATGTATTTTATTCTTTGTATTTCTTTAACTGCCTTAATCCACTGCTGGTACTCCATGATCATTTTTGGCATTAATGATTTATAAGAAGAATATTCCCCCAAAATTCTTGGCATTAATTTAAAAAAGTCGAAGATGATTTGGGGAAGGGAGGAAAGAAAATAGGTTAAGAAGCAGCAAAAATGGGGGGTAGCTAGGTGATGCAGTGGATAGAGCATCAGCCCTGGAAGTCAGAAGGACCTGAGTTCAAATCTGGTCTCAGGCACTTAATGCTTCCTGGTTGTGTGACCCTGGGCAAGTCACTTACCTCAGTTGCCTCAGGAAAAAAAGAAGTAAAAATGTAAACGTTAAATTTTGAAAATTAAATTTCTTTTTCCTGAATTGAAAGAGGAATACTTTCAAGTTAAATGTTCGGGAATAAATGTTTTTTGTTTTTTGTTTTTTTTTTTCAATCTCTGCAGCAGTTTGGCAAAATCCTTGATGTAGAAATAATCTTTAATGAACGTGGCTCCAAGGTAAGTCCTGTTTCAATGTTCATGGCCCTTGAGTTGTTATAGTAATTCAGTTACTCTTCAGTGATCAGTAGGAACATATCTATATTTGAAAAATGCACAAGCTCTTTCCTGAACTTGACAATAAGTCTCTAAAGCCTGAATAGTTCAGGGCAAATGTCCCAAGTTACAAAAGCACCAGACTGGAGTTTTCCTCTCTAGCATGCAGGGAAGTCAGTGAGAAGTAGGAGAGAATCATCCTTTGTGCACGTGTCTCTTAAGCTTCTCTTTAAGAAGAGGATTGGAAGCAGAGACTCTTCCATTGGCCTTTTAGAAACCCCTCTTCCCTTTTTATGCCATTATTTTGTCAGTGAGGGCCCCGAATGGTCTTTCCAGTTTGCTGTGGCAACAGACCCAGTAACGCCTGCTCTTGCTCATCCTCCATTGACATTGGAAAGTTGGGGTCAGTCACCCCTCGGCCTTCACTCTGGCCTTCAGATGAGACCTGCAGTCAAGGCTTTGGAATCCATTTAATACTGAACTTAGGGAATTGATCCCCTTTTTAAAGCAATCTTAGCTGCCCTCTAAACATAACAAAAGCAGGTTTTCATGGCCTCAATTAAAGCAAACCTCAGCAGCCCAAATTTTCACCAGGAACTGATTTTTTTCCATCTTTTAGATATCATAGAATAAGGTTTTGGCCACCAGGAGGCCCCTCGATAAATGTCCCTCTTTTCCCAAAGGCAAAAACTGGTGATGGTTTTTCATCAAAATTCACAGTGCAGGGTTAACAATAGATTTGACTCCTTCCAAGGAAATTTAATATCAGACCTACAACAAAATAGGCAAGGAATGTTTGACTTCACCCATGCTAAATTTAATACATTAATTACAGTAATTGTTTCCTGTATTCCACTAACTTATTTAGCATCCTCTATACCTGACTTGTGTGATTAAGAAAATCTATGCACTTAGAAAAATGAAAGGAAAAATTATGAGTGGATAAGTTTATAAGCGTATCAGATAAGTGTTATGAGCAAATTTTTAAGAAACAGATTTGTTAATTTTGCAAATGTTTTTCCTATTGGCAAATTAAATAACTCCCACTCGGCCATGGCTAAATTGCTAAATTTTACTTTGCTCTCTTCATTTGTCTTGACGTACGTACCTAAAAATCCATTAGCAGAGCTGAAGCACAAAGCACTTTGTGCATATTCCTTAAGCCAGGCATGAAACATGTACCTTCCCCCCAGTTCACTTGAACATTATGCTCTGCTCCTTCCTCCTGGGGCATACACTATGATGCTCTGTCACTGTAATACATGCAAATCCCCTTATTCCAAAATAAATACTGTACCATGGAAGACAGAATTTTCTAGCATAAAAAATAGGACATTTATAAAGAATGATTTGAAAATGTGTCCATCCCTACCATATGACACACACCATTGTCACTCACCAGCCTTGCCAACACTAGTCCAGGCTCTACTTGTTGACCTAATTTTCATTCAGTCATTTCTGCTCAAATTTGGCAAGAGTATTTGGCTGCAGCCAAATGTCATCACTTCAGAAGGTGATCAGAAAAGAAAAAGAAGGCCAGTTGGAGTGTCATCCGAGGAGTGAGTTCATTTACCTTCTTTTCCCTGTCCCCATCTGCATGGTTCTTGATGCAGTTTCAACCTATACCCAGGATAGTTTTGCCTAAAATCCTGTGTGTGTGTCCTCCCACCCCTCCCCCCTTTCTTGTGCCCTCTACATTTATACCCACGACCACCCCTATTTGAGAACTTCTGCTTCTGTAATTAGCCACAGGCCAGGCAGTTTAAAGCACTCCCCAAAGCACATACACCTTTGCCTCCTTGATGAGAAACTTCAGCCCTGAGGACTTCAAGTGGCATGTCTTTTAAGAGTATTGAATTGTGAATGTCAGCTTTTGTTTTAACTGTGTAAGAAGGTAATTATGCTCCAGGCTTCCAGTTTTCAGTTAAAACACACAAAAAAAGATTGGCTGCTGCTAGCCCTACAGAATTTTCCCCAGGAATATCCTTGGTAAGTATTTTTAAAGGGGATGTGAATCAGAGGTCTCTGCACGCTGAACCTCTGCTCCTCTGGGGCACAGGTGCCCATTGCTTGTTGTCGATGTCTCCGCAACAAGCAGGTACCAGACTGATGGCCCAGGCTCCGAGGGGAGGGGAGCAGCCACGTCCGGGATGAGCACCGGCTGCAGAGCTGCGCCCAAAGGAGCGGCCCGACTGGGTTTTGGCTTTAAGTACTTGCTTCATGATGCTAAAGTCTGGAAACCTTTGGAAGCCCAATGTGATTTCATGGGATGTAGGTGCTCTGGGCACTGAGGACCTGCTCCTTAGTGGGAAAATAAGTTAATGAAATTCTGGTGAAGCAAAGGAAATGAATCTTTCTTACGGCTTCTTTTTCTCACTTCTGGGGTGTTCACTCCACCAAAACATGGTAAATTCACCTGATGGAATTTCTGCTGCCCTGTAACTTTCTTTCTAAACTCATGATAGAAGCCTTCTTTTTCTCTCTCTCTCTCTTTTTGGAGGAGTCTAAAACCAAGTGCTGCTGCTGTCAGCTTTGTCTTGTGTTCCTCACTGCCCCTTTCTTCTCCCTGAGTTCCTAAAAGATATACCTTATGTTGGGGGAAAATGTTTTTAAAGCATAGCATTCAGCCCTGAAATAGCCCTGGATCTGCCTTCCAGCACTGATGGGAAATCCATCCATGGGTTCGGGCTGTGGCTCTTTGTACATTCTTGACTCTGTCCAAAGTTCTTGGCTGAAATGAGCCCCTGAGATTGCTCTGAGGAGGGTGATGGAGGTAAACTGAAATAGCCAAACACTAGAGTCTTGTC